>NW_010565959.1:0-512 GCF_000687285.1 Phaethon lepturus
GGAGCTGGTGCCACCCATGTTGGGAAGGATGGAGGTTGTGCAAGGTGCCCACAGGGGCACCTCAGCGGACCAGCACTGCCCTGCCCGCATGGGTGGGGCGCTCCAGCCCTCTGGACCCCCCCTGCCCACCAGTGACATGGAGAGCACGTGGGGCTGTCCGGGCTGTGCATTGCCTCCCGTGCCCAGTCCCACACCCTTGGCATTTGGTGGGTACGGGGTGAGGCCGGGGTGCCACCCCAGCACATGGAAGCAGGAGCATGTGCTGCTCTCCCCAGGGATGCGGGTGCCCCCACTGGCCCCGGTGCCCGAGCCCCAGCCGGGGCTGCTGCCATGGGGCAGCCCAGCCCACACCTCGGGGACCAGGCTCAGTTTGGAAGAGAGCTCATCCCCTATCACACGCTTGGCTTCAGGCTCAGGGCTCCTGTCACCAGGAGCAGCCAGGGGACAAGCCACCCCAGCATGTCAGGACAGGAGGAAAAACAAACAAAACCCCCTGGGGAAGTCAGCGGCAG
>NW_010565959.1:747-1201 GCF_000687285.1 Phaethon lepturus
GGGCCACGGGCAGCCCCCGCAGGGAGGGAGCCATCTTCCCTAGAACGCGGGGAGCGCCCGGCCAGGGGCCAAGCCGGTTGGGAAACAAAGAGGAGCTGAAATTGGTGCAGACAAGGCTGATTTCCCGACACAGCTGGGACTTGCCCAGATGGGAGGGGAGGGCTGGACCCAGCCCAGCTGCGCCACCACCACACTGGGGACCCCATGGACATGGCAGAAGGAGGCTGCACCCAGTCCGGATGGGGCACGGCCACCCTGGGGACCCCATAGTGACCCCGAGGGCAGCAGGGAGGGGCCATGCCCAGGCTAGCTGGGACATGGACAACCTGGGGACCCTCCGGGCATCCTGGGGTCAGAGGGGTGGGGATCCCAGCTGGGATACAGCCATCCTGAGGTCCCCAGAGATACCCTGGGAATCCCATGGGTCTCCTAGGGCCATCAGGGAGGGGACTAT
>NW_010565960.1:0-1737 GCF_000687285.1 Phaethon lepturus
AAATTGCGGGTTTTTTGCCGTGGCTCACAGCAAGCAGCCGGACCTCCGGCGACGCGCAACTCCCGCGGGAGAAACACCAGGGAAACCCCTGAAAAAGACATGAAAGAGCAAACATGCTTCCTCCTTGGAATAAAACAACTGTGATTTTCCATGCTGGCTCCAGGGCCGGGTGCTGCCCCGCGGGGACGTGCTCCAGCCGGCCACGGCCCCCGTCCCGGGGCAAAGGACGCGTGCATCTTTGTGGGGGCCCACGGGCTGCTGTTTTAATTCGGCCTTGAGTCCCGTATGTCTTACAAAAACCTCTTAAAACTACTTCCATAAATGCTTTTATTCCAAGGCTGTTCTGACTCGAACGCACCTGATTCATCTTCCCTGCTATAAATGACCCTTTTACAACACAGACTGAACAGTCAAAGGAAAGCAGAGTTGTTTTCTCCCTGCTATCGCAATCAAGTTGTTTGGTGTAAAATGTGGCTTAAAAGTGAATCCATAATGTTCCTGGCAATGCAAGGAAACTGCTGTTACTAGGAGTAAAACGTAGGTAGTAACTCTGTGGGTTTTTCTCCACTGAAACTGTAATTAATGTGGATCCTGTGTACTAAGTGCAGGGAGAAATACAGTCTTCACAGCCGTTAAAATGCATCTCATTAGCACTGAAACTACTGTATCGTCAAAATGCATTACGCTCAGCGAGGAAAAATTGTGTAATTGAATTCCCACCAAAGCACAGTTCATCTGCACCAAATGGCACCGTGCTCATCGTGGAGCTCATTTCGGCTGCTGCTGGAAATGAGGATTAATTAGGACACCCGCTCGTTATTTGAGGGAGGGCGTAGACGCGCTGTGGTGAGGCCGGGGGCTGCAGCGAGAGGCTGCGTGCCCAAACCTCGGCCAGGCAGAGAGGGGCTGCACAGGTTTGGCCACCCCTGCAGTTGGCTCGTCCTCTTAGCGGGACGCATCAGACACGCAAATATTTTTTGTCAATGCAGCAAATGCCGGTAAAAAAAGGCCAACAGTTCAAAGGAAGGCACCCCTTTGATGCATAAATACTTCAGTAATAATTAATAAATGATTTATGCAATCGCTTTTGAATTATTCTAGGCTGGGTTGGTACAAGTGGCAGTGATCTGTATAAATCACTTCACGTACAGCACCTAACAAGCGTGCTGCAAGAGGTGCAAACGCACAAGCTTATAAATCCTCCGAAGCTGTACATGCGGGGCTCTTCACCTCGTTCAAGAATAACTCATTGATCTGCAGCATTTTAATGCGTAAATTATTATCAGTTTAAATAAATACATCATGAGCTTCCAAAGACAGTCCAATGCCAGGCAGGAGATAGGAGACACGCCGGCAGAGCAGCGGGGACGTTTCAGAGGTTGAGGGTCCAAACATCTGCGCTTTCCCTCAACAGTCGTTCAGTCGGATGAGAGCAGATCTAATCCGTCCCCTTACCACAACATCTCCTATCCATGAGTCCCGGCCCTGGGGTGGCCAGAGCTGATTAAACGCGTTTTAGATCATCATTTCCCCTTGTTTTTCAGAGTCATGTGTACACCAGAGCCCTGACACACAGATCTCCTGTATCTCACCATCACAACGGCCGAGCTGTGAAGAAACCATCCTGCCAACCAGAAAACCAGAGTCATTTTGGGGCAGAGGCACTTCGGGGCGAAGCGGCACACCGGGAGGGTGCTCACCCCATCCGCCGCTGATGGCGGATGGGGTGAGCATCTG
>NW_010565960.1:2080-2309 GCF_000687285.1 Phaethon lepturus
CGGCTTGCCAGTGCCTCGGTCCCCTCCGACGCGGCCAGGCACGTCCCGGTACTTCTGTTCTTCCAATCCCATTATTCAGATCTAACAAGGAAATAATTTTAATTAAGGAAATTAAAAATTTATTTGCAATTGAATTTCAAGTAGGTGTTAATCTGAAGGCACTGAAAGGAGCCCTCCGGCAGCGTCAGGATCCCTTTGTATCAGGAGGAGCAGGGGCTCGGGGTGGAGG
>NW_010565960.1:2394-5477 GCF_000687285.1 Phaethon lepturus
AGCGCTGGCAGAGGTGGTCCCCCCCACCCGGCCTTTGCTCTGATTTGAAATGAGGTGTGCTGAATAACTATTACAGCTCCCAGGTCTACCTACCAACAGGAGATGGCTTTCCCAAGGTGAGAAAAAGGTTTCCAGGATCCTGTTGACCTGCGCAGCATCAGTGTGTCAAGCACTTTCAACCCACCCGTCCCTTTCCAGCTCCTGTTCAAGCCCAGTTTGTCCACTAAGCACGTACCACTCTCTCGGTGAAGCTCGATACGCAGCCAGTTGTCAGGATTTCCCAGCGTGCAAGTGCCAACCTGCAATGGGCAAAGCAAACCCCCAGCCAAGGAGGTCTCCTGTAATGGGAAAAGCAGCAAAAAAAAAAAAAAAAAAAGGTGTTGGAAAATCTTTCAGAGGAGCCCTGAAGCCATGAGGCTGCAAGGAGGGATGAGCACGTTCCCAAGTTGGCCCAGGTCCCCGTGGGCTGCGGTGGCCTCTTGGGTCCCCTGCATGAGGACCACCTGGAGCTACCAGGTCCTGGTTCCACTTCCTCCTTCAGCTGCTGCTGATCTCTGACACCACAAGACTCTCCACCACCAGCTTCCCAGGGCTTCCTCGGGTGCCACCAACCAGCAGGCACCCAGCTGAACGACGGTGCCACAGGGAGATGGCTTTTGGCCAAAAACAAGGAGAAGCTTCTCATTTCATCTCCTTGCAGCAAAGACAGCTCAAAGAACAATGCGATGTAAGGCTCAGTTTAATGCATATGGATAACAGTCCTATTGGAAATAGCAGCTAATTAGTTAAGTAATACCCAGTGTTACTAATTCTGCAGCTCTACCATCATCAATGTATTTGTAATAATAGTGTTTCCTCTGTAATATCATTAATCATAATGGATTTACTAAGAAATTAAGGGGAAAGGGATATTATCTCCCTCGGGAACACCATTTGACAGCAGATCTACTTACTGTGCAGGATTTTATTGGTTTAATTCTTAATGTCTTGCTCACTAATCTGCTTTCTAACATCCCCTCGCAAACATCCCTCTGTGTGCGGAAACCATGAGACGGCGAACACAGCCCCCCTCCTGCCAAGAGCAGCCAGGCGAGGGGGGCTCCCAGCAGAGCAGCCCCAGAGAACCCCATCGAGACCTTACGGAGGGTCAGCACGGCCACCAGCGTTTTCTCATGGCGCGCGAGGCCGGGAGTGCACGTCCTGCTGTGCCTGATAGGCAACGTCCACTTCTGGCAACGTCTACTTCTGGGCAACGTCCACTTCTCCAGTTGGTTTGCTCATTCTCAGCTCCATGTTCAAAAGCCTCTTCTGACATTTCCAGGGGAGCAAGAAATATTCAGCATCTCTTCCCAACATTCATACCAAGCATGGAAAGGTTTCATTGAAACTTGTTTTCCCATAACGCCTTCTCTTCCCAACAGGCTTCTGGTTGAGGACACTTGCACCAGACCAGGCTGCGGAACAACAGCAGCTTCTCCAAGCCAGGGAACCAAGTGAGACACCCACCAGGGACCCGCGCTTGGCTCGCAGACGCCCAGGCAGGGCACCGAGCTTGGCCACGCAGGAGCACCCACGCATCCCCACGCACCACACTGGTCACAGTCATGTCCCCACAAGAAACCTCAGCAGCTCAGCCCCACCACCCTCACTAGCGCCCACCCATGATCAGTGCATTACGCTTTCGCCAGGAGCTCCTTTCTGATAAAAATCAAAGCCTGATTTACCTGCTAAAAATCAGATGATCTGATAAAAATTAAAGCCTGATAAAAATTAAAGCCTGATAAAAATTAAAGCCTGAACTCTAAAGCGATCCAGCTCAGGATTTTTACTAAGAGCTCAGCTTTCCTTGATTAGTTTATGGCTATCCGTAAAGACGACAAGATTTTTAATGCAGCCCGCACCAAACGCCTTCCATGACTTGCCCAGGAGAGCAGCGATGCCATGGAGGCCGTCCACCCCCCAGCAAGACAACGAGCAGGAGGCAAGAAGTGCAGCACGTAACAGAAGGCCAGGAAAACAGAAGAACAGAAAGAAAAGAAAAACATCTTTCTGTGGCAGCCCCCCTCCGACCTGCCCTTCCGAAGCGGCACAGCCGCCTCCGGGAGCGCTGGGTGCTGGTGTCCCCGGCGCAGGCAGCGGGCTGTCCCCAGCCGCGGCCTCCGCGCAAACACCGGGCTTTCACGACTGAGAAGAAGGTGGATTTGCCGTCCCTGTCCTTCGCTCCTTGCAAAGGACCTGGGGACGCCCGGTTCATTTTTTCACCCCACGTTCTCGATACACAAACAGTTTTGTGGTTTTTTTTTTTCTTTGCCCTTTTAATATATTTTTCATTTTATTTTTACCCCTTTCATTTGCAGCGGTGACTCTCTGACAGCGGAGGAAGCTGAAAAGTCATCCCCGGCTGAACTCCAGGAGAGCCACTGACTTGAGACGATGCCCGAGCTCCTGCCTGAGCTCTGTGCTTTTCAAAGCCTTGAGCTTGTTTTTCCTCTCTCTTCATGTTTGCCGTGTTTTGGTTCTAATTTGTTCAGCATGACTTGCAGCCTGGGTAATTACATTTGTCTTAATTAGTATGTATTACCACACACCGCCACGCTGGAGAGACTTCTCTTCTGTGGCCAGCTCCTCGCCACGGCTGTAAGCCCACGTTTCCGTAACCGTGAGCCCAAGCTGCTGGAACAACGCAGCCCGTCGCCGCCGGGCTGCTGGCAGCGGCTTGATTGAGTACAGAAACGCTTTTTTGCACGTGTGCCCATAAATAAGTTATCAAGTTAGTGCAAAGCAGGATGCCCGTATTGCTGTTTTATCCTCGTTTTTTGGACCTCGCCAGGAGGGAGCTTCACCTGTGGGAGAAGCTACGGTGCTTTGTGGGTTGCTGGAACCCGGGGTGTCCCCAGAAAGGTGGGGAGAGGGTCACGGGCAGGTTGAAGGGAGCCTTTAAAGGTGTTTAAGGTCAAGATTTCAAATGAGACCTTAAAGCCAGAGTGTACAGCTGGAGACGAAGCTGCAGGGCCAGCTTTTCCACCCGTGCTGAGAAGCCGCCACGGACTGTGGATTGGGGGGCTGGGGAGCTGGGGGTGGGG
>NW_010565960.1:5510-5786 GCF_000687285.1 Phaethon lepturus
AGATGCGGGAGATTAGCGGTAATACCCCGCATTTCACCAGGCAAGGCTGTGGGACTTGAAAAAGATTAAATTCCATTACGAGTGTTTCAAGACATGTGCCGTAGATAAGCGATGAGAGAAACGATCCATCTTAATCGCGGGGAGAGGACTGAGGGGCCTGATCCGCCCCACGCCGCGGGTGGGCAGGGCGCGAAGGCGCACGAATTCAGAAAGAAAACGAACGCCGCGTCCAGGTCAAACCACAGGTGCCGTTTGCCCCCAGCCCTTCTGGATCTC
>NW_010565960.1:5925-7364 GCF_000687285.1 Phaethon lepturus
GGGCGGGGTGCCGGGAAGAGCGCAGCTTGCTTCAAACTGAGCTTATTTTCAAGCCCCAGCGCTGCTTCTCCAGTTTTGAATTCCCGAGGCGAGGCAGCTGGCTTTGGGGCTCAGCGCTGGAGCTCTGCTGTTAAAAATGAACTGCCAGGCGCTGCCAACAAGTCACTGAGTTTATGAAGTCATTACCCAGTCGATTGAAATCAGGTTTCTCTTCCACCGGCGCAGCTTGCTTCAAACTGAGCTTATTTTCAAGCCCCAGCGCTGCTTCTCCAGTTTTGAATTCCCGAGGCGAGGCAGCTGGCTTTGGGGCTCAGCGCTGGAGCTCTGCTGTTAAAAATGAACTGCCAGGCGCTGCCAACAAGTCACTGAGTTTATGAAGTCATTACCCAGTCGATTGAAATCAGGTTTCTCTTCCACCGCCATCCTCCTGCCCCGCGCCCGTCCATCCGTCACTCCCGGCGCTGCACATCCATCTCGGTACCCCGGCGCCGTTCCCCTGGGTCCGTGCTGCAGCAGGATTTGGGTCGGGTGAAGATGCTGCGGATGATGTGGGTGAGAAATTCAGCTGCCTGGCTGCATAAAAAGCACTTTTTTTTATGAATAGCGGCCATTTTAGCACTCGTGATGCTGACAAACGAAAAGCGCTGGCTGGGGTCTGGTGGGGTTCAGGCTGGGGCAGTGCAGTCCCCCAAATCTTGCTGTTCCCCCCATGGCTCATCCTGCAATGGCTCAACCTGCTGCAACGGGCTCGTCCTGCCCGGCCACTGCTTCACTTCTGCGGTGGCACCCGCAGCACTCCCCCTCCATGTGCTACCCAGCACCGGCCACAAAGCCGGCCACAAACCCCAGCCCCGTCCAGCCCAGGGGCGGAGGAGCTCCTGCGCTGGGCAGGGTACGACGAGCTGGTCAGAGAATTAACAGCCCAGGGGACAAAACCACAGCCGAGGTCCCAAAGCAGGGGCAGGGACGTTTGGGTGCAGGTCCTGCGTGGAGATCGCACGCAGAACAGGGCGGGCTGCAAATACTCACCCGCGCCGGGCAGCGAGGCAGTGGGTGACACCACAGCAGCCACCTTGGGAAAGAAGGTCCCTTTTCTTGCAGCTTTGGTGTGGCACCCTGGGGACCAGCTTCACCACGGCACCCGGCGGATCCCAACTTTGCCGCAGCACCCCAGGGACCCCAGCTTCACCACGGCACCCGGCGGACTCCAGATTTCCTACGAGTGGAGCTGGGGCAGGTCCTCCCCATTCAGGTGCTGGGATTTTACCTCCAGGCTTCAAGCGCTGGCCCAGCTCTGCCCATCGGGTGCAGTCTGTTGGGGTGCAGAGCGATCCCCAAAAAGGACTCGGCCATTCATGGCACACCCTGTGCCCCAAGGACAAGTAGCACAGACTGAACGCTCTTTTGCTATGAGCTTTGCCGAACCGGACACCAGATCA
>NW_010565960.1:7820-8110 GCF_000687285.1 Phaethon lepturus
TCTTTATCCCGACGCACCCATCACTCTCCCTGACCCGGAATTGGTTTTTGATGGATTGGTAAAACAAAAAGCGTCCCAAACCTTCCAAGCAATAACGTGAGCCGTGGCGCTGAGAAGGAGCTGATTTAGCACCTCCGGCCTCGCGGAGAGATGGTTCGTTAGGGGAGGATGAACCGCAGGTGAGCGATGAAAGCAGTGGGTGCGGGAGGATTTGTCACGCTCTCCGGCAGCGAACGCTAGAAACTGTCCCGGCAGGAATATCAAAGCAAACCTCTCCCCGCGTGCCCGCC
>NW_010565961.1:0-477 GCF_000687285.1 Phaethon lepturus
TGGCCAGAGCCTGGGAAATTCGGCGCAGGGCCTGCCCCGGTGCAGCTGCGTCCCTTTCCTGGATGTGACTGGGCGAGGATGCAGCTGCACGCCCAGCGGGGCGCAGCGCCCGGATCCGGCCCGGGAGCGCACGGCTCTCCCCGCAGACCCCACGCGTCCCCACTGGGACAGGGGGAAGGGTAGGGGGCTGCCCCATCCTGGACAGCAGCAGCTCCGATGTTCCCACCCCTCCTTTGGTGACAAGCCTGCCACGGGCATCTGGGTGAAATCCCACAGGGATTTCATACGCCAGAAAGCTTTTGAGGCACCGTGGCCCTCACCAGCCTGCCTCAGCCGTCCCCGGGCAGGAGAGGTGCCAAACACCCCACCACGTGGGGCACTGGGAGCCTGTGGGGACCCTGCTTGGCTTTTGATAGAAAAGGCACGAAAAGCGGTGTGGCAAATTCACGTGGGCACGTGGAAGCGGCTTTTTGCCCC
>NW_010565961.1:493-2428 GCF_000687285.1 Phaethon lepturus
GCCCAGCTCGCAGGGGCAGAGGAGCAGGGCAGCGGGGACTCACCACTCCTCCCTTGTCGCCCTCCATGAACTGCACGATCTGGCAGGACGATTTCTCCCACAGGAAGATGTGGCCGCAATCGCTGCCGCTCACCACAAACTCGCTTTTCGGGCCATAAAAATTGACGCCTTTCACTGAAAGGAGAGAAACAAGCAGCCCGAGGCCATCAGGAGCCGGGCTGCGCTCCCTGCCATGAATTCGCTTCCTGCCTGGCAGCCAGCGAGTTTCCAGGGTTACCGGCGTGGATCTCTTCCGTCCCCAGACACATAATGGCTCATTCTTTGCAAGCCCAAGAGTTTGTGTTAAGGGTCTTTGAGAGGAAGATGAAACACTGGGAGCTGCAGAAGTAAGCTAAAAGCAGGCAATTATTCTTCCGGGTTGCTCTGGGGACGGCCCCCCACCTCTAGACTGCCCCAAAGCCTGGTCACAGGCGCGAGGAGGGGGAAGCCGCACTCCACACCCACCCCGGGGTGTGGACAGTAAGCTTGGCCCTGCTTGCTGCTGGGGAAGGGGACATGGTGGTGGTGGGAGTTTGACAGTGGCCCCCAAAGAGCCTCTGAGCCCCCTGCAGCGGGGGAGGCAGCCGGCTGGGGTGGGGGTGTCTGCCCCGGCACCCGTCCCAGGCGGTCCTTACCAGTGGCATTATTGCGGTGCCCCTTGTATCTCTTGATGTACTCCGCTCCGTCGCTGTGAGAGGCGTTGAAGAGATAAATGTCTTCGTCGTTGTAGCTGGCCAACAGCTCTGGCGTAGGATGGGACGGGCATTAGCAGGGAGCACGCGGAGCTGGTCTCCCTGCTAGGGGTGGGTGTGCCACAAGCCCCCCCGGTGCTCCGTAGTCCCGGCCACCCATGCCCAGCCCTGCACGACGGGACTGCCTCTGCAGGTTTCCGGCAGGCGCCGTGGTCTCCCGCGCCCCTCCGGCCCCCAGCCCACGGGGCAGTCACTCACCCGAGCCGTCGTGGCTGTAGACCAGACAGGTGATGTTGGCTTTGGACTCGCTGTTCACCTAGGGAAAGCACAGAGAGCTCTGCTCCCATCTCCTCCCGCAGCGTGCCAGCACACCTACGCCAGCCACGTGCCCGCTTAGAGAGCTCGGCGCGCCAGTGACTGCTCTGCAAGGGCTGTAAAGTCAGAGCATAAAATCGCTGCCTCTTCCTACGCCAAGACGGGACTTTATGGACAGTGGAAGATTTGGGTCAAGGAAAAAAAACAAAGCCCAGGCAGTTTATTCGTCCTCTTGAGCTGTTTTCCAGGCAGGAAGCCTGTGAGAGGCTTGGCCAGCAAGCACTTCTCGGCTGCTCCTACACAAGGCTCCCGAGGGAGTGCTCCGCAGATCCGTGCGGCGAGGTCTGCCCAGGCCCCGTCCCAGGCCCTCGCTCCACGGCGAGTGCCACCGACACCAGCCCGGCTACGGCAGCTGGGTGAAGGCCGTGAGGCCGGCACGGGCAGCCCCGCTGCCAGCAGGAGACCCGGCTGCCTGTCACTCACCCCACAGCGGGCGCAGTTCCCCCCGGCTCTGCCCACCCCATGCCAGGTTCGGCTTTGCTCGGTGCCAGCACGCAGGAGATGGGCACACGAGCCGCAGTGCTGCGGCAGGGGTGCTGCCCACCCACACAGGTGGCCGAGCTGACGGCCACCCACCCACCCACGAGCTCTCCCACGCCACGTTCCCGCAGGGGAGGGATCCCTGGTGCCACCCGTCACGCCAGTACGCCACAAAAGGCAGGCGCTTACCAAGTGGTGAGGGCAGAATTTCTTTAGCACGCCGTTGTTCTCATTCTCGTCTATTTTCCGCTGGTCATAAATCCTGCGGGGGGAAGGATGGCAGGAGTTTGGCACTCACTCGAGACACGATGGGTGCTGAGCCAAGGGCCAGCGCTGCCCCCCTCTGCAG
>NW_010565961.1:2478-3060 GCF_000687285.1 Phaethon lepturus
CTGAAACCACCATCAGCCTTGACACGGGCCAAAGGCCCCGGCCCTCGCCAAGGGATCTGCGGAGCCGCGAGCAGCCTGGGCTGGCAGAAGCCTCGGCCAAAGCAGCTTAGTGTCACCTCTCATCATGTCAGAGGCATTGCTTGGTGGCACGTGACAACATCAAAGCCTGCGCGCACACAGGCTGCGACCTGCGTTCGGGGCTCTGTCAGCCCGCAGACTGCTCTGCAAGGGCGACGTGACTGCCGCCGCGCTCCTCCCTTGGCTGGCTTGGGCTCCTCAGGGCCCCCAACCTCCCTGATGCGCGAGCCCACCAGGAGCTTCCCAGTGCCGGGGAAGCCAGTGGGAGAGGAGGCACTTGGATCCAGGCACCGGCAGAGGACAGAGAGAGCAGCAGAGAGCGGAGGCTCTGTTTTGAGCAATGATCCCGGGCTCTTCTGAAAGCTACCGAGCTAGCGAGGCACCGGCACTGCTGTTTGTGAGCAGTCTGCGAGCCCATGTGTTAAGTGTTTCCATGCCCGGCACCCCAGGAAATGCTGCCTGCACGCCAGACACCCGTGTGGCTGGCGCTCCGGGGGGGGCGTG
>NW_010565961.1:3081-6470 GCF_000687285.1 Phaethon lepturus
GCAGCATCCCCCCGCTCCCCAAGGAGCAGCTGCTACACATCTTCGGGGAGCCCAGCGACGCTGCGGCTCTGCTCGCTCTCGGGGAACTGGGAAGCAGGCGGGCTTGGTGCATGCATGATTCGCCTCTGCCCGAAACAGATGCCACATGAGTTGCACCTTAAAATCCACCAGCTGCAGGGAACTCTGCCCTGATGCAGGGAGCCGAGGGGCCAGGCACAGGGACACAGCCCGGTCCCACTTGTTTCAAAGGCCGGGGGGTTCGTGTTTGTCACTTAAGGAGCACGGTCCCACTGAAACCAAGACCACCCCTGAGCCTTAATCTCATCTCTGATGCCCACGGGGCACCGCCCGCAGGTGGGGGGCCGAGAAGAGGTCTATCAGAAGCTTGTTAAGAGCATTGCTAGTTCCCGAGGAAAGGATCTCCCAGCTTCAGGACAGGCTGGACAGTGGATCCCAGGGCTAAACCTCAAAGGATCCAAATCCTCCTCCATTAATCCCACTCGTGTTCCTGCTGTTAGGGGAGAACAGGCTTTGGAAGCATTCATGATTGAAGCCACAAGTGTTTCTGTGGGGGACATCAGATTTCAGAGCTCACGGGGTACCCGCTGAGGATGTTCAAGTCCACTTTGGGGGCTCAGTCTGGGCCCTCAGCACAGACTCACCTGACAAACTGATCTCTGCCTCCCACAGCAAACTGGTAGGTGTTGGCTGGGTTCACATAGATGGTGTACAGACCCACTTTCTTCTCCTTTTCCTTTGTCACAACCAGTTTCCTTTAAGAGACAAGGAAAGATAATAACACACAAAAAAAAATTCCACCTCGAATTCAAAACAGGGTCCAGATGGGAAAAGCAGGAGCTGCGCGAGTCTCTTACTCACTCCCAGAAAAAAAAAAACAACATACCACTAACAAAAAAAACACCACCCAACCATTTCAGCCTCCCAGCTGAAGCGAGCACATGCTCTGTCTGCGACTCAAACGGCGCAGAGTGAAATCATTCCCTGGCGTTTTTCTCCGAAACGTCTGAAAGGTTTCAGGGCCCAAACTCAAGCCCCACAGAGCCGGACCGGCAGCGGCAAGGGCAGAACCAGATTAACTCCAGCGCAGAAACGCTCTGCTGTTATTTTTCCCCACCCGTCTCTCTGTAATAAGGCCCAGATTTAATGAAATCCGACACACACACACACACACCATCCCCCTCCCCCAGGAGCTCAATATTTCGCCTTTGCAGACACGAACACAAACTGAGGCAGCATCCTCAAGAAGGAACAGCCAGCTCAAAAGCTTGTCGTTCTTCTAATTATACCGTTTGGCTTAATGAAAGATGGGAGCTGCCTACAGTCTGCCTGCGAACCCTGCCTCCAGAGCGGTTTCACACTCACAGGGTGACAATTGCCTGTGAGCATCAAACCCAAACAGCAGCGCAGATCCCCACAAAGAAAGAGGAGGGACAGACCTACGCCAGCCTACTGACCAACAGCCTCCGCTCCAAACAGACACGGGAAATGGCGGGGGGAGCGGGGATGAGGATTAAATGCGGCTGTTTTGAAACGCCCCGGCAGTTTTTGTCCTGGTTATGAAACAGATGGGTTTAAGCCTGTAGACAAAAGCACTCACATATACAAATAAAACCAAACCACCGGGAGACAAGCACCGAAGCCCTCGGTTTTAAGCAGGATCATCTTCAAAATAATATGCCGCTATACTAGAAAAGCACCATAATACGAAAACCAGGCGTCTGTTTGAACACCCGCCACAGATTTAGTTTGGAAGCTTGTCAGAAACGACAGATCTCTCGATACGGGTTAAGATCGGGCACGTACCAGCCGGCTGCTTGCTAATTACTGTTTTTCAATTAACTGCAATAGCGCTCATGCGACGAACTGCGAGCTCCAAGCTGCTGCCAGCCTGGAGATATTTCAGTGCTGTGATTAATCAGCCACTTCGCTGCACAGAAGGAGCACGGGACCCCGAGT
The DNA here is from genome assembly GCF_000687285.1 of Phaethon lepturus. Classification (NCBI taxonomy): domain Eukaryota; kingdom Metazoa; phylum Chordata; class Aves; order Phaethontiformes; family Phaethontidae; genus Phaethon; species Phaethon lepturus. Next base: position 5,059 of record NW_010565961.1, read on the forward strand.
GCTGCCCCCGGGATGGGTAAGTGGGTGCCGGACAGGTAGCCCTTGGCAGCTGCCGCAGCAGGCATGCACACGCAGGGGCAGGGACCTGCTGCACAGGCATTATTTCTGTTTCCTATCTGAACAGGGCCCCATCCCAGGGAGGATGAAGGTTCAAACGCACTTGTCTAATTAGCAAGGTTCACAGCCGTATCCTCAGGTGAGATGGCCAACCCTGGACCAGCCACCGAAAAGCTCTCTGGTCTGACCCTGCATCTCAGGGAAGACAACAGCTTGAAAGCTAAAAAAATAAAAATCTGTTTTCCCACCTCATGTCCATTGAATGGGCACGCGCTGCCCTGAAAACGCAGCGGCACAAGCGAGACACTCAGCCCTAAGCAGCTGAGCACCACCTGCTCGCAGAAGAGCCCCCCAGGACCCCAGATCTCCCTCCGGAGCTTCCCCGGTCCTGGCAGTGGGAGTGGGTAGAGAAATACTCACGAGGCAGGCCGGTCTTGTCGCAGATCAATGGTGAAGACTACAGCATCTTCACCTGCTGATAGGAAAGTGCATGGAGAATCCGGTTCTAGGGCCAGCTGGAAGATAAATACTTGGGCATTGGTTCCCTTTTTACCCAACAAAGTGACAAGACCCCTTTCTCCCAGTAAACCATCGGCCATTAACAGCAGCCGACGCAGCACTAAGCCCTTTACACGCCGCAGCTCTGTGCTCATGTCACTGCTTTGCAGGGCACCGAGACACTCCTCGTCACCCTCAGAGGTGACAGCGATTATGAAGAAGCATTTAAGAACCAGTCCCTCCACAGCGGTGGCTCTGCCTTCACTATTTCCAGCAGCCGGTGGGCCAGGATGGCCCCTGGGTGTTTGGGGGGTCCTCAGCTGCCACCCGCCCCCTCCACGGGCTGGTCTGGGCTCACCTTGTGTGAAGCTCCTTTGTGCTGTGCCACACGCTTGGTGTTTTTGCAGCACTGGGTGGCAGAGAGCTCGGCCACCCGGACCTGGCCGTCCCGCGCACACATAGCCAGAGTGGAGTCGCCGCTGTTGGGGAGGAACTTGGCCTGGAAGAGAGCAAGTGGAGGGGCGGCTTTCAACGCCAGGGCAGAGGCTTGTGTACATGTCGGTGGAAACGGGGTGAAACAGGACAGAAATAGAGGGCAGCACCCCTGCCAGACCCCAACGAGGCCTGGATGCTCAGATCTGCAGGCAGCGGCTGCAAAGTCTCAGCTCGATGGGCCAAGCTCTCCAAGCAATCACCCCGGCCCTTTCTGGCGAGCATGGAGATCCAGGAGCCTGCCGGAGACGCTGGTGGTGCCAGCATCCCTCCAAGTGGGGGCTGTGCCGTGGCGGCGGCAGAGCCCAGCCCTCCAGGCCCCTCTGGCGGTGGCAGAGCCACTGCACTGCCCACACAGCGGGCTG
>NW_010565961.1:6649-6902 GCF_000687285.1 Phaethon lepturus
ATCACTGCACAGGGGCTGGGCTCTTCCCACAGCCCTTAGCTTTAACAACACATTTCTCCTGCCCCACACAGCATCGTCCAGCTGAAATTAGGTGCTTCTAGAGCAGATACCTGCCTACCGTGGAGGTTCTTCTATCATCTCCCAGCCCAGAACGATCAGAGCACGACACGCGTCACCTGCCAGGACCCTCCCCACACCATCCTCACCTGGAAGACGTTGCTCTTATGGCCGCTCTCGAACTCCAGCACCGGCC
>NW_010565961.1:6933-13356 GCF_000687285.1 Phaethon lepturus
ACCCAGTCCCACACCACCACTTTGAGGTCGTCGCTGCCGCTGGCCAGCCACGTGCCGCGCTGGTTAAAGTGCAGGGTGTTGACGCAGCCCGTGTGGCCCTCCAGGCCGTGCTGGAGGCGGAAGCGTTGCACAAAGACCCTGGCCCCACAGGCCTCGTAGACGAAGCGGGCGCTGGAGCCCAGCTCCCTTTCCCGGAGGGCATGGACCGCCTGCCAGCGGGGCTGGGGCAGCGCCGTGGTCTCTGAGGACACCCAGTCCTCCAGGGCCTGCTCATCGTCAGAGGAGTCTTGGTCGTGGTTGGCACGCTTGCGCTGGGCACGGCGGTGGGACCGCTGCTCCTCCTCTTCATCCTCCTCCTCTTCCTCCTCTGAGTGTGACCGGTCAAGGGCACGGTTCTCCTCATTTATGGAGTAGTGGCCTGTGTCATCCATGCTGTCAGAGTCCTTCTCTTCCCCCGAGCTCTCCGTATCTGTGTCCCGGCTCTCCATGCTGGTGCGGTTGGGCCCCACATCGTCTCCCGTGAGGCTCAGGCTGAGGTCGGAGGCCTCCACCTCGATGCCAGAGGAGGTTTCTCGGCCCTCCTCAGCTGACATCTCCTCCGGACTGCTGGACAAGCTGCCTGCGTGGTGCGGACAACACCGTGAGCCTCCCCAGCAGGAGACCCCAGGCGTGGGGAGACCGGTCCCCACCGGCACCCTTACCATTCACTATATCTGTCTTCCCGTCCATGCTGCTTCCTTTATCTGACATCACGTTTTCCAGAGCGCTCACCCTGCATGCAAGAGAGGGAGAGAGCAGAAGCTGGAGCGTCCCTGCCGCGGCCAGTCTGCCGAGACAGGGACGTGCTGGCCTGTCCCCATGTCGGTAGAGCCACACACGCGCCCACGGCATCACAGGCTGGTGTGGAGAGCACCACTTTCTAAGGAAAAACACAATCAGCGGAGGAAGCGGCGCGCACGTGTCCACAGGCTTAGTGACCACACTCAGTGCACACGAGTGCGCACAGCAACAAAAGCTCATCGGCTCCTGCCGAGGGCAGAGCGAATGGTAACGCCCCTCGGCCTCCACCGAGGCAGCCACAGCTGGGTAACGAGGCCGCTCACCACCATCCTCTGAATTCCTCTCCAGCTTCTCGTTTGCTCAGACACCACTGACGGGGAAGCAGATCTGCAACTTGTCATGCTGCCTGTCCTCCTGCCTGTGGGGATGGCTCCCATCTCCTGCTGCCTGCACCCAGTCCCCACTTCACCTCTCGCAATAAGACAGGTGCTTCCCGATCGGTGATCCCTGGCCAGACTCAGGGCAAGGAGGAGGTGTTGACTCCAGCTTGGCAGCAATTGCTACAGCAAGGCAGCTGCACAACACAGGGCCCTGGCTCTGGGCAGGCAGCAAGGCAGCAGCAGGGCTCAGATCGCAGGCAGATGAGGAAAGGTGGCTGGGAAGGCAGCGAGTCATGGTATTGAGAAACTTCTTGGCACCTGCAGACTGTAGGCAGCCAGTTAAGAACTGTTCAAGAGGGTTTTTTAACCCCAGCGATTTTTAAACACCTTCCCATGCACAAAATCCTTCCAATCCTGGCATCAGTGAGGGGCCATTTTCCTCCATGCCACAGACAGGACAGTGGCCCGGACGCCTGGCCAGCCCACCCAGCCTCCCCCAAGAGCAAGCCTTGGCCTTTGGCACCCCAAACTCCTCTGCTCCTCCCAGGGAGCGGGCAAGAGCAGAGCCAGGTGGCAAGGCCAGGAGCTCCCCAGCATTTCCAGTTGCTCCAGGAGAAGTTCACCAATTCCTTGCAAGCACATGGAAAACCAAAACGTTTTCGGCTCACGGGTGTTTCCCAACCCTTGCTTTGGAGAGCTGGCTGCTGCAGGGAGGAGAGGCACGGACTGCAGGAGCAGCAACGGCCCCACTGTAGCTGGGGATGGTGTCCAAAGCGGCCCTGGCTCCCCCCCGGAGCAGGGGTGGCTCCCAGGGGGCTGTGGCCACAAAGCAGAGCTGTCTCCGTGCCCAGGGGCTGCGGACCACTCCTCTGGATGATGGTGCCCATTGCTTGCCAGGGGTTGCAGGTGGCTTTCGGTGAGAGCACCTGCTGGCAAAGTCGTCTCACCGGATTACGCCAAGACAGGGGAGGAAAACACACTGGAGTCACGAGCAGCAGAGGTTTTGCCAAGGTGGGGAAAGCAAAAATAATTTATTTATGCTTTGCTTGTTCTCTACTTTCCTTCTATTTTTAGTCAGACTTTTTCATACTTTGTTTAGCTGCTTGCTCTTAACTAGTGTCAGGGAGTCTGCTAAAAGTTCCCTGTTTACACGCAGGGAAAAGCCGAAGCCAGAACATCATTAACTCTGATTACAGCAAACACTCTGGAGACTAATCCTCGTTAGATCAGCAATTAACACCAGCAGAGCCCCAAAGAGCCAAAGAAGGCAAAAGGCTCTGCCCAGTCTGGGTCTGTCACTGCCAGTCTGAGCCTGGGCACGGCTCCCCTCTAAAAAATGGGTGATTTAGGAGGCAAGTGGGGCTTGCTGGGCCTGCTGACCCACACGTACGGCTGCGGGGCAACAGAGCAGGGGCCACCACCACTGTCACCACCCGACGGCGCCGCAGGGGTGCCCAGGCAAGGCCTGGGCTGGCTCCAGCTGAAGTGCGATAAAAGGTCTTGTGGCGTAGGAACATATATAAGGAAACCAAGTTTATGCAACTGAAAACCAACTGAAAAACTTCAGGCGACTGTAGCTGCTCGCTCAGTAACAAAGTGTTTTCTGCAGCTTCAGTTTTAACTCCTCCCCAGCTGGCACTGCCAGCCTGTATAAAATCACTTTAAAAACACTGATGCTGTGGAGAGGGGGAGGAAAGGGCTGAAAAGCAAAGTGGGGGATGAGAGCTGCCCCAGAGCCTCAGCCCTTCTCCCTGCCCAAACCTGATGGAACTCTGCTCTGTGCTGGCAGCCAGAGACAGTGCCAAGCCCATCCCTCCAGCACTGCCGGCGGCTCTCGGCACGTGAAGGCTTCACGCTGGCAGCACGGTGGAGGAGAGCGGGTGTTCACCTCCCGCAAAGTGCCAAGGCTCAGTCCTACGAGGGGATTACTCACCGCTGCGGCAGGGGCGACTCATGCTTGCTCAGCTGGCACGTTTGCGGCACGGCAGACGTGCCCCGTACCCAGCCAGGTCTGTCCCCAGGGGCTGCAGGCACGTGGGCAGGACGTGGAGCAGGACTGCGTTTAATCTACTGCTCTAAGCGGCCAGGCGACTCCATCTCTCGTACGGCGTCTGTCATGCCAGGTGACTAAGGAACAGGCTCAAAACACCACAGTGCTCAGCTGCGGCTTAACTCCAGGCTGCTGGAGTCCTTCGGAGATTGGAATGTCCATCAACAGGTTGACTTTGAGTCTGCTGGTTATTTTGCCTTCGGTGGCACTATTAATCCAAGGGGCTGCTCCTCGGTAGTTATTTTCCTCTGCCAAATTACTTATTCTGATCTGTCGTTAACACCCTTTCACAGCAGCCTTTTCAAGAAGGTGAGGAACAAGAAACGCGCTTTCAGAGGAAAGAAATCCATTACCAAATAATTAGCCTGACTCTCATCCACCCACACCGGAGGACTGTAACCTCACTAGGAAATCAAGAGAATTGAGGAAAAAAAGCCCTCAGCTGCCTCAGCAAAGCAGACGGCAGGGACAGATGTGGCCTCTGCCAGCACCAGGGACACCGCGGGGGACACCAGGCTCCCTAGCCATCTTCTACACCCAGGAGCATGATGCTAGCCCGTGCCGGCTGCCCAGTACGGATGGATAGCCAGGCTGGGTGCTTGGCTCCGACAGCTCTGCATCAGCCTCCCCAGCCACCCACCAGCTCTACTCGCAGGTGCCAAAGCCATTCACGTGGCAGGGAGATTAAAGCGCGCGTCGACCGGCAGCCCCACAGCACGGCACAGCGCGCTGTTGACACTCAAGGGCTCAGGAAGGGAAAACCAGCAGCAGGCGGGCACCCCGCGCTCGAGTTACCGGCAACTGGAAACGCAGACAGCACCAAAGGTATCGCTTCCACCTCCCCAAACCAGGGAACGTTGGTTGCGGGAAGCAATGAGACACCACTTGTTGTGGACCAGAGGGAGCTGGGACACGGTCAGCCCTGCAGAGAGCCCTGAGGCCTCACCGAAAGATTTGAGCCCGTCACCAAGCCACCAGCGCCAAGCCAGGTCTCCCTGCCAAAGCAGCAATGCCTCGGGGCACGCAGCCGGAGCCAGTGAATCCAGCCTGGTTCCAGGGCACCGCGCAGAGTGACCTCGGGAGCTGACACATGGGTTTTGCAGTTCCCTGGAGTCAACATCTGGACAGGGTCAGCGCTCCCAGCTTCACATGCTCAAAGCCTGACTCTCTGGCACCCTTGTGAGAGCCCTGAAAATATCCCTCTGCATGCCACGGCCTCCCGACTGGCTCCATGGCTGCCGGGATCAAGCTGCGGGTGCTCCCACAGCACTGCTGCCTCCTCCCCTCATGGCAGGAACGGCCTCGACCTACCGAGCAAGTGCCTGGGGCTCAGCATCCCGCTGGCATAGAATGCTGGGGCTCACACCGCCATGCCGCTCCACTGCCTGCCAGGCTCCAAGCCCCCAAGCCAGCACAATACATGTCAGCAACTCCAATAATTGTGCTCAGGAGACGGTCCTTTCTGTCCCAAGCTGCTACCCCAACCTATAACGCCACAAGCCAGCCGGATGTGGGACACAGACCCTGCCCTGCACAGCAGCCAGCTCCAGCCCCTCCCTGCCAGCCGAGATCCTCCATCCATCTGCACTGGCACTCGGTACCCCTCCACAGCACCCGCAGGACTCGGCCACGCACCACGGCATCACCAACCCAGCCGTTTTACGGCTGGAAACCCAGCACTCACAGTCGCTGTGTCCCTGAATGATCTGTCATTAAAATATTTACATAGCTATATAAACACCCGAACAGTCAGGCCCCGCGGGCGCTTGGCACGTGTTCAGCCTATATAAAGCAGAGGAGCAACATGGCCAGAAGCGAACGCAGGGTGTTTTCAACTCACCAAGAGCCCCTCACCTTGATTTCCAACACCCCAGCACACCGAGACGCCCGCATGATGCCGCAGCACAGCCTCATGCCTGTGTTTACACCGGGTCCCTCCCGTGCACATGTCACACTGGGCTCTGCTGAGCCTCTTCTATTTAAGGAAAGTTTTCTCATCGGACCTGGATGGAAGCAACCTCATTTGTTCGCTCCAGAGGAGATTTCCTTCTCCCCAAAGACAGCATCGGGGGGTTCAAACCTCTAATTAAACCTCCCATAACGAGCATGTTTCCACCCTGAACGCCCCTCACAGAGGAGAGGCCGGTGGGTCGCCTTCGGTTTGCCAAGATGTGGGCAGAAACCCACCAGTGGACCGCGTTCGGGAGAGCCTTGGGTAATTACAGACCTACCCCAGAGCCCGACGGGCCCTAGTGACAACACTAATTAAGCAGCTTCCTGCTTGCAGTTACACGGGGGTCTGGAATCCCCATCTCAGAGCATCCTGGGCACATATGCAAGGTCTCTTTGGGAGATGCAGCACCCACCTTCCCACCGCTTTTTCCAGCACAGCCCTGGATCCCCCAACGCCTCGCAGGATGACATGAACCTGCTCCCAGTGCAGGCAGGGCCTAATTAACTGCGTCTAACAAGCACTGGCTGCCTCAGCACGCAGCGCTGCCTCTTCCCCATCAGCACCCGGGAAGACAGAAGCTCCTGGCTCTCCAGGGGGAAGCAGTGGTCCAGAGGCCAAAGAAAGACCAACCAGCAGGAGAAATCCCACAGGAGCGAAGGGGCGAGCGGATGGAGGGGCCCAGGGCCGCATCATTGACACGGGTAATTCAGCATCACCAAGGAGACTGAGGTAGACGCAGCCAAGCGTCCACCTCTGTAGCACGCAGGACAGATGGACGCAAGGCAAGCGCGGCTGGACCCGGGGTGTCCCACTCACCTGCGTGGCAGCGAGCGCTGAGGCCGGGGCTGGAGGTTCGCTGGCAGCTGACAGGAATGACAGGTTAAAGCCCAGCAGCACAGCGTCTGGACGCACCTGCCCCAGGGACCCTTGCTCCCTGGGGACCCCCCTGGGGACAACAGGGACTATCCTGGAAGGGAGGGGGTGAGGAAGGCCCAAGGACAACAAGGTTTGCACCTGGGGGGCAGGAGGGACCCTCAGCCAAGCTTCCCCCTGTGACTGAAGTGGCAGGACCAGCTCTCAGCCGGAAAGGGACTCCCAGTGCTCCTCCCCCAAGGCACCATGACACCATGGGGGCAACATGGAAGGACTCTCAGCACCCCCCTCCCAGGCAGGGCAACACCCTGTGGACAGCAGGGGTCCCCTCAGCATTCCCCCAAAGAGATGATCACACCACGGAGGCGACAGGTACCAGTCCTGGG
>NW_010565962.1:0-17566 GCF_000687285.1 Phaethon lepturus
GCAGATGTCTGGTAAGTTGAAGTCCCCTACATGAACAAGGGCTACTGATTGTGAGACTTCTTCTAGTCAGAAGGATAGATAAATGTAGAGGTTGTATGCAATCAATGAGTTTGGTGTTAAAGAACATGGTTTAGTTTACCTTAGAGAACCAAAAACAAATTCAACATTGTTTCTTGGTTTGCCCTCCTCCTAGGGAGGAGAACATGGAGAGTACACATAATTCATAACATCATAACCCACAACTTCAGTAAATGACAATAATTTCTAACTTATTGAAGGTTTCTTGTGTGGGATATTCACAATTTTGCCATGTTAGCAATTTATCAAATAATTCTGCTAATACTAGGCCCAGAAATAAACAACTATTTTGTGTTTTAAATATTTTATGAGAAACAACCATTGGTTTTTCCTTCCTCCCTGCTTGCTCCCACTCCCTTCCCCCAGTAATTCAGTGGTGGATTTAGGAATTAGCAAGCAGCCAAATGGTATTTTCCATTAAACTGCAACTACTTCTAAGAAATCACATTATTACACTACTTTTTTCCCCACTGCCCCATTTTTAAAATATTGTGAAAGATATCTATGCTTCAAAATGAGTTTAATACATCCAATCCAAAAGTTTCAGAAATACATTTTGGAGTATTGCAATATTACAATACCAAGATTGCCATGAGAATAAAGAGTTTTGTTTTGTGATATTTCTGTTCTCATTGTTCTAAGATTGTCATGAAGATGAATTCTATACAGTTTCCTGCTTTATTTTAGCAGCCTTTGTTATGAATATGGTCTGATTTTGTGCCAACCTTTGTAACTAGAATGAGAATCAGAATACATTATGAAAACTAAAATGTACTAAGCATTAAAATTCTGTGATAGCTCATTCTTGTGACAAAGAGATCACTGGGAAAGAATGGCACAAAATTAATCAATTATAGTGACAGTCTCACAATTGTAATAAGAATAGAAAGTGGCACTACTTTTTGTGCATTTACATAACTGAAGAATGGTTTAAATTAACTCATTCATATCTGGACATTCACCTCTTTTCCTGGAAAACCAGGACTGGTACTTTGACTAATGACCAGAGATAGTGAATATACTCTATTCACTATTCAGAGATAGTGAATATACTCTGGTACAAAAATTTAAAAGTTCTGCTTTTTTTTGAGTCATTCCCCAACATTTTCATAATCTCTTTCTAATATATTTTCTTTTTTTCTTCCAGAAAGAGAGAAGTGTTACCATCAGCTCCTAGTACATAGCTATACACTCTGGAAGTGCAGTAAGGAGACAGGCAAAAACGCTTCTTTGGAAATTAAAAAAAGAGAAGGAAAGCCCTTGAAATGCTCTTCTTCAGACTCTTTTATCTTATGATTTTTTTTTCTGAGATTCTTTTATCTCTTGCCTATTCTGATTAAAAAGAATACATCAAAAAGCAATTATTTTCAGGAATATCAGTAAAACACAAAGATAACATTATTTAGAACACTTCTCTGTCTGTTTATTGGCTCTTTTTTCTTTTCCTGATTATGAGGTAAAATTCTAAAACTCCAGCAACAGCCCAGGCATATGGATCAAAGCCTGAGGCCTCATGGTAGTTTAACGTGGTTAGATATCCCAGGTAGACAGAAAACAACTTATTGATAGAAAACAACTACAGCGCCCTTCACAATTCAATGAGAGCTCTAGAAAACCTACTTCACTGGGGAGACAGTGGAGGGCAGCACCCAGAGTGGTTATTGCTGCGACTGGCTCCTGGCAAACCCCACACAACTCAGACCAAGGAATATTTTAATGAAATTCTGAGAAGTATACAAACCCACTCAAAAATAGATGGACGCAATCTCCAGCTTAGAAGAAACTGTATGTAGAGTGAAACACTGTTGGTGCAGCGTTTGGAAGTTTGTGAAAGGATATTTTTGGTACTTTTATCAATATCTTGTATTTAGCACTTGCCAAAGACAAAATACTCAAGATAGACCAGCTGATTTGATTCAGGTCAGCATGTTTTTGATATCATTGTAAACACTATCTTCACTCAGATATGTATTCATTTATAGGTGATTTTGGACTGGTGATTAAAATGATATGCTATTCTTCCTGGCCCTGACTACATGATTATAAAAATCAAAGAAAATAAAATGTTCTTTAGTTCCAGTGATCTTGCTGCTTCATTGGACTTGTGATTATGTAACTGGAAAACAATACAGAGCTTTGCTTGTTAGCTGGATATCTAACAACAAGAAAAAAAAAGTTCTCGAGATTTCTCTCCTACTGTTTGAATTCTATCATAGTACAGTTTCATAGACCTGAAGGTGGGATCTGATAGAAACTAATCTTCTTTATGAATAAATGTTGTTGTCAGGTTATTACAGTGGTCCATTTTTCCTTCATTAGTGTTGTTTCACAGTAAGGAAATTATACGATGTAGTGCTTTTAATATAAAAAAACATTCTTAACCATTAGGAAATAATTCCTTTCCTTCTTCCTGCCAACGTTCACTGCAAAGATACTCAAGTAAAGATACAATACTGCTTGCAGAAATGTTGAATCTCAAGGAAATGGGCACAAGATTAAGTTTGGGTCATTTTTTTTTAATAATTTCAAATAAAGATATAAGAAAAAAAAATAATTTATCCCTAAAATTATTTTTTGTTACTGATAATACTCCCTTTTCTATGTGACTTATTAAAAATGTACTAAAAATGATCACTTATAAAGTTTATACAGTTATCATATAATCATCAATACTAATCTCAGTTTTAAGTAATTTAACTTAAATATTTTTGCCACGCAATTCTCATGTTAGTACTGCTACTAAATCTATTTTTAAAATAATTTTTCTATCAGTGAAAGAGTGAAATGAAACATAAAACTGATCAGGCAAGAATAACCTTCCTCAGTTTTGAGCTTGAAAATGTTTTGATTGAATGATATCCAGCCAAATTGGTAAAATAGCAGAAAATGTTTGTATTTCAAATTACAAATAGAAGGCAACACTGTCTACTATTTTTTCTTCTTTTAATATTTTTGATTGTTTTGATATTTGGGAAGTAGGAGAGGGAACTTGTTAAAACTTATGGTAAATAAAGTGATGGTTCTTATACTTTATTATTAAAAATTAAAAACTAATTTGAGACAGTAGGAGAAATTATTCATACTGTAAAACACAAGTAACATTTAAAGGAATAAATACAGAGTATTTCTAAATAATAAATCTATAATTGTGACAGGTCTTGATTTTTCCCAAATTCATTAATTTATTTTATAAATTATAAAACTGCTAAGTGTATAAATGCATATATATAAAGGTATATATATATATAAATACTGGTAAATGTATAAACTGGTAAGACATGATTTGATTCCTACATCTTCATTTTCTGCTATATTTTAGGAAGAAAAATAAAGAAGTTGCAGAAAATGACCTTGTCCTTGACAACAAAAGACTAATGAGAGATGGTGGGTGATCAATGTGTTCATCCCAGTAAGCAACTGTCTTGGTAATTCATAGCATTAGGAATTGTTCTTGGAAAGGCCTCTTTCTTGATTTGGTGAGTTAATGTAAATACAAAAGTCACTTACCCATTAACAGGTAAAAATTACACTAGGTAATTTTTTATACATCGGGTAGTTATTTGTTTTTTTAAAAACACATCTCATAGCTAATGGCTTCAGGAGGGAAATCCCTTCCTTTGACAAAGTTTCCATAAAATAACAAAAGTTGGCCTTTCATAAACTTGCTTGAAAAATAATTTTTGCTGAAGCAGATAAAGATAGCATTTTAATTTTCTAAAATATCGTATCAGCTGACACCAACTGATTACATTGAATTGTCAGAGGAATAAAGCTAAAGGTTGCACAAATGCCATTGTTGTATCTCAAAAGGAGATAGTGATATATTCCATTTGCTTTCTTGTTCAAATTAATGTAGTGCTAAGCCCTGTATAAGTATACTTGCATAAACACTTAATTGGTTCAGTGTCAAACTTAAAATAGAAAGAAAATCTAATAATTTTTCCCTAAAATATTACAACTTACTTATTTGTAGAAATATATATTGCTGCATGTCACTGTGTATGTACTGTTGCCTTGTGTGTGATCCCAGGGTAGTTGATTAAATTCTCAAGGGTCCACAGAGCTAAACACTTGAGCTTAATTTGCCCATGGGAAATAATACGCTAAATAATAGTATTATCTGATTAAGTCTTCTCAGGCAAAACATGTGCTTGGTGGTCACAACATTCCAAATTAACATCCCACAACAAAATTAAAATTCAGTGTGATTACCTCAGATGATAATGAGCTCATGGCATTTAGTCCACTCAAGCATAATGTGTTGTCCTGATCATACTTGTACCAAATTCAAGATGGTTTTCACTGTTTTTTACATTTTACATCCTTTCAACACACATTAAAGAAAATGTAAAAATACCAAAATAATAGAAATCTTCTAAATTTTTAAGCATCTCTTGCAATTAATTTATTGAGATTGAGAGTTCTCACTGACTTATTAGTACTATGCAGAGCTAGATGAATGCCTTGCTAGTAAGATTCATAGGATCTTCAAATTTTGGACAGTGAGAGATGGTTCATATATTTGGGACTAAGATCTTTCAGAATCACTAAGGGTTTTTTGCTGCACAACAGACTCTGGATCTGCTATTAATTATTCTAAGGCAAGCATCTCTCTTTCCTTTTTCTTTGCAGCTAAGTAAAGTTTTTTCCCTATTGACATTACTGGGAGAAATTTATGCCATTCTTAATCTTTGGATTTCACTCTCTGGAACGCTAATAAAGAACTCACAGATACTCCACCAGAAATCCTGACTAATTTTGTCCCTCCTACCACATGGGAGAGGTACATTTGTGTGCCCCATCCTGCAGCAATGAAACTAGGACCTGACAAATACCCATTACTAATCGGCAGCTCAGAAGGCTCCTTAAATGTTGAATTAGACAAAAATATAATGTTGTTAGACTGTTTTCTTCAATCCACTGTGGTATTGAAAGTGGAGCAGAAGACCTTCACTGCAAAAACCAGTAACAGATCACAGTTACAATACTGGAAATGGTATAATAATTCTTGGGAATGTGAAAGCATGCCTTGCAGAAATTTCAAAAATTGTTTCATGATTGGTGATGTAATGAAGAATCTGAGTGGACAGTCGAAGTTTTCAGTTCCCTCATATTTGAAAGTAAAAATTTTCTGAGGTTGCTTACAACATGTATTTTGCAGAAACTAGGACTTAGGAGCAGAGGGGAGAGACAAAGAATACAGAGTAAATCACCTACTTATCACTGAATAGCCTGGGAATATCTTAACTTTGCCGTACTATGAAGATAAGTGCAAAATCTGAAATGTTTAAATAGTCTTATTGGTGGCTGACAGGTAGGGTACTCAGGACTGAAGAACAGGTATAGTGTAAGATGCTTATTGGATTTGCACAGGGCTAGTTCTCTCTATGTTGAAATGTTGTATTTTGGTAGATGAACACACATTAAATTTGTTAACAGATTACTAAATTATTCAATATGGGTTTGTTTCTTTCTTCCTAAAATGAGAAGGCATGAAGAAACAACAGCAAAGAGTCTGAACATAAGTATATTTTTTCTTAGCCACATAACTCTCTTCACCGTACTGAGATTGTTTCATTTTGTTTTGTTTTCATTTCATGCTTTGACAGTGTGATAACAAGAAGAAATGTGGTCCAGTTTATGACCTGGTGCTTTACTGATTTCTTACACAGTCTAAGAACAACCAGTGGCATGAAATTCAGGATAGAAATGCTGAAGGGGCTTCCCACATCAGAATTCTGCTTGTCCAAGTGACATTAGTGCAATTCGCATTGTCCAGTGCTGCCTGGCAGAAAAGGACCTGGGGGTGCTGGTTGACAGCCGGCTGAACATGAGCTGGCAGTGTGCCCAGGTAGCCAAGAAGGCCAACAGCATCCTGGCCTGTATCAGAAACAGCATGGCCAGCAGGAGTAGGGAAGTCATCCTGCCTGTGTACTCGGCACTGGTGAGGCCACACCTCAAGTACTGTGTTCAGTTTTGGGCCCCTCACTACAAGAAGGATGTACAAGAAGGAGGTGCTGAAGCGTGTCCAGAGAAGGGCAATGAAGCTGGTGAGGGGTCTGGAGCACAAGTCTTACGAGGAGTGGCTGAGGGAACTGGGGTTGTTCAGTCTGGAGAAGAGGAGGCTGAGGGAGACCTTATCGCTCTCTACAACTACCTGAAAGGGCGTTGTAGTGAGATGGGTGTTGGTCTCTTCTCCCAAGTAACTAGCAATAGAAAGAGAGGAAATGGTCTCAAGTTGCACCAGGGGAGGTTTAGACTGGATATTAGGAAAAATTTATTTTCTGAGAGAGTGGTCAAACATTGGAACGGCCTGTCCAGGGAGGTGGTGGAGTCACCATCACTGGAAGTGTTCAAAAAATTTGTAGATGTGGCACTTCAGGATATAGTTTAGTGGACACGGTGGTGTTGGGTTGATGGTTAGACTTGACCATAAAGGTCTTTTCCAACCTTAAAGATTCTGTGATTCTGTGTGATTCTGTGATTATCTGAGGGAAGAGATCTCTTTCATCATGCTGAGTAGACAAAGAAGAAGAAAGTGAAAGATCACATCTTGGGAACCTTCTTAGTCTATTACTTTTTTCATGACACACCTACCAACTATTAATCCCCATTTTCCCAGATTCCCCTGCTCCCAAAACCTATGGTGCTAGAAAATAAGTCTTGTGCAGTCTGCTTATGTGCTTGTGTGTATGTATGGGGAAGGGAAGAATACACTTCCAAATACCGGTTTCTTAAATTTTTCTGACTTTGGAGAGGAGAATGCCAACAGGGTGCTTAGGAGTGCACAGAGAGAGAACTGAGCTTTTAAAGTTGAGTGTCCAAGAGACTAAACACAAAATATCCCCAAAGCCAGGCAGAAGAAAACAACATTGTTGACTGCAGTTCAATAGTCCTGTGAGTCCTCTCAAGAAAACTTAGTTTTCTTTTTCCTCCTTTTTTTTCATACATTTCTTTTTCATAATGACACTTGTCTCATCCTTTCTTTCTTGTAGAGGTAGTATAGTTTCTCAGTGGGAAAAGTGAGCTTCTAAATAAGGTGTTATAAAAGCTCAGACGAAAAAAAAAAGTCACCAAAGAAAAGAGAGAGAAATGAGGAAAGACCTCACACAATATAAAGAGTATAGGAGAAGGCAGCAAGAGATATAGATGTAATGAGAAGAAAAATCTGAAGAAACTTGAAATAAAAAATGACCAAGACATTACTATGTTCTTACATAAATCTAGAGGGTGACACATTGCTTTTTAAATAGGTCAATTTGCACAAGCAGCTGGGACACACCCCTTTAATCCTACCAGTGTAGAAAGAGAGGCAAAGAGAGGATACAACTGATGAAGAACTGTGAAAGCAAATGGACCTGTAGCAGTAAGAGTGACAGTTTTAGGTTTTAAACAGGGAAGCCTGCTGTGATGTTAAGCCTTGGCAAACAGCCAAAGGCCCACCCAGATGCTCACTTACTCCCCCTCCTCTGCAGGATAGGATAAGAAAATGAGATAAAAAATGCTCATGAGTCAAGGTAAAGGCAAGTATATCACTTACCAATTACTGTTACGGACAAAACAGAATTGATTTTAGGAAAATTGACTTTATTTATTGCCCATTAACATAGATCTAGGTAGTGAGAAACAAAAGACAAACTTTAAAACACCACCTTTCTTCCCTCTTCTCTCAGGTTTAACTTCATTCTTCAATCCTGACTCCTCTAGTTGCCCCAGGCAGCATATCAGAGATGGGAGGGTGTGGTCAGGATACTGATTTCTCTCTGCTGCAGCCTCCTCCTCATTCTTTTTCCCTGCTCCAGTGTATGCTTCTTTGCACAGGCTGCAGGAAAACCTCTGCTCCAGCTCCTCCTCCTCTCATTCTCTGTCTTTGGTGTTTATTCTCATGTTTCCCACTATTTTTCTCTCCTCTGATTATCCAGCATCTTTGTCCTTTCTTAAACACGTTTTCCCTGAGTCACCATGATCTTTTCTGAGCGGCTTAGCTGTGTCCTTTGGTGGGTCCATTGGAGCTGGCTGCAACCAGCTGTGTCGAGCACAAGGCAGCCCCCAGCCTTTTTTCACAGAGGCCACCCCTGCAACATCCACTCCCAGCACCTAGACACCTGCACAGGGTGTACAGCTTTTCAGTACTGAAGTAATGTGGGGGTTGCAAAGGCCTTGCAGAAAGACAAGGATCTCAAGGGCTGTAGGAGGTGAATCCACTCCAGTTGTGGGTTGACAAGGTTCAGGGCTGTAGGCTATTTATGGTCTGGGGACCCATACCACCAGGACCTGTTTCTTCAGGGACACTAGTCAGGCAGGCTACCACCTGGTTCCACTTGTAATCTGTAGGGGTTCAAGAGGGAACTGCCCTTGTGAAGTGATAAAAACCCAGTGCAAACCTAACAGCAGCATAGTCTGCTTTTAAACATTTAATTCA
Organism: Phaethon lepturus; assembly: GCF_000687285.1. Lineage (NCBI taxonomy): Eukaryota > Metazoa > Chordata > Aves > Phaethontiformes > Phaethontidae > Phaethon > Phaethon lepturus. Next base: position 8,501 of record NW_010565962.1, read on the forward strand.
GACACCTAAAGCACTGAGTAGCTTATGCACTACTATACTGATGATGAATTAGAGTGCTATTCTTTTTTTGATTGAATCTATTTCTCACCAGTTCTAACGCTAAGTGACCAAAAGGGTTTATTTTGGAGGGTCAGTTTGTTTGTTTGTTTAATATTTTAAACAAACAAATTATATTTTAGCAAAATTTTTTTGTGTGTGCTGGCAATTTTACTGACACCTAAATATGTCCTGAAATGTTGTGCTTATCATTTAGTCAGTAAAGCAAATAATTATTATATCTTAAGAAACCACCATTTTTCTATAGGTAAAACATACGATTAATCATTTCTAACTGTTTTTCATCAACTGCTTGTCAGAAAGATGAAAATTTATCACTGTTACATCTAAGAGTTTAGGAGAACAGTTATAGAACCTTGGAAAAATGCACTTTTTGCAATTTTTCTTCTGGTAGCATATATAATGTTTCGTTTCCTTGCTTGCTTGCTTGTTTTATTAAGGGAACAGTAAAGTTACTATGTTTGCAAATAGCTGTAGTTTTATATTACCAAACAGAAAAAAAGACATGAATGAAAAGATATTCTGGAGAAGATACATATTAATTTTAATATTTCTGTGGGATAGAAAAGCTATTCTGCAGACCTCTAAACACAGAAATGTGCTTAAATACAGACAAATGTAATCATAAATGTAGGCTGGTTTTATTTGCTTTTTGTAGCTTTGTGATTTGTATAAATCAGTTGTGTGAGAAAACTGCTAATCCAAAGGATTAAAAGCAAAAAAATCACTGCAAATCTGGGACTAGAGCTAGGTTTTAAGCATGACAATTTCACTTAAAATAGCAAAACCCAGTGATTATCAACAATGTGTTGTAGAGAATGGAAAACAATGCATTCAGTTCTGAATTTAATTTGTCCTTTTTTTTTTTTTCTCTTCACTTATTTTAATTCTCCAGGATGTAAAGGCCCTCTAATTTCAACTCCAGACCAACAGAATTGTTTATATTCAAATTCTCTGCACTTTGCAAGATATGCCTTTATAGTAAATACTTATTAGAAGGAAAATTAACTCTGAAAAGACTTTATACGAATACATGGTTTGTATCAAAATTGCACATTTAGTATTTATCCAAATTTTTCATTATCCCTCTGCATGTTCGGAATTGACTAAGAATGCCCAACTGTTTTCTATATTCTTTTACTGCAGAAATGAGATCAAACCTATTGAAAACATCTGAGAAGAACAAGCACTGAGCTCTCCTCCATCTGCATTTTGGTGATACACTTCATATCTTTTGAGGATTTTTTTTGAGAAGCTTTTGGGATGATGCATGCTTGAAGAAAGTGAAGAATCTGCTGAACATTCCTACATCTGTTTTATCTAACCTTTAGTGTTTAACAAAGAAAGATGCTAAGAGGATATAGGAGAAGGGGAAAAGAGGGAGTATGTTTGTGAATTTATAACTTCAGGTTGTCTGAAAGTATTTTATTTTTGCAGTTGTTTTCATTTGTGGGTGTACCTATGTGGGTATATGCATATGCATACAGTTGCTCTCCTAACGTTTTAAAGAAATATTATTTCGCTAAGAAAAGAATGAACTTCCTTTAAGGAATGTGTATAAACCATGTAACATATTCATAACTAAGAGTATCATCCTGCTTCTGATTAATATTTTGTAGACTGCATATTTTACTTATAATTATGTGTTTCCTCTATAACTTGCCAGCATCTTTCTTTGCTTGAAGTCAGGTATTAGCAAAAGAGATTTCACTCCTAAGAATTTCTGTCTTTCAGTAATGTAAGTTGTTTTAGGTGTACATTTAAACAATAAAAAAACCCAAACCCTAAACACCAGAACTGTTGCTGTGTTGCTTTTCTTGTACCTTGGAAATCAGTATAGGAGTTACATTTCCTTTTTTTCTACTTCAGCTAAAAATAGTTGCCACACTGCCACCTTATGGCTAATATAGATTTCAAAAGTAAAAACATGTCTCCCACTGAGCTTCTGATTTGATACTTCGGCATTTCATGTGGTTTCCAGCATGTAAGTAAAGGATTAAGATTTAACACCTCCTGAGAAGCAACCTAACCTTCAGTTTAAACTGAAAAATCTTTACCTGACTGGCTTTGTTTCTCAAATTGTAAGACCACAGTACAAGGCAGCACACATAGGCAGCTTAACATTGGGTGGGCAAGATCTAATCTCATTTTTACAATAATGTGAAACTGTATGAAAGTCTTTGACCAACATCTGCTTTCCTTATGTGTTTCAAGTCTATATACTATACATTATGTGAATGATGAAAACACTAAATGTAACCCAAATCCATTGAATATCCAATTTTTCTTTTCTCAGTGCATCTAGGTACCAGTGAGAAATGAAACCGTGGTACACACTTAAAAACTGCACGTGCAAAACAGAAAATTCTTTTAATCAAATTAAATGCAAAGATAAAGATGAACCAATATACTCAGTATTAGAATGTATGGTTCCAAATACATTCAAATTTCTCAAAGGTGTGCAAAAGTCTCAAAGTAAAATCATGCATCACTCTCTTTATTTGAACAATTAAATATGGCACAACACCTGCCAAAGTCAAAACTGGAACTAAATTATTTACCTTTACCAAATGTATTAGGAACTATATCAGATCATCCTTAACTAAAATAATTATAAACTCACCCTAATTATCCAAACTTTTTGTTCTTTAAATCTTCCAAACAAAATTCTTGCAATAAGTTCTCAGGAGTAAAAAGACCCCTTATGAAAGAGGAAGAATTGACAAATGGCAGAAGGAGGCACTGACTAAGGTGAGTGTTAATAAGAAATACTTTGCAGTAAAAAAAAATGTTTTATAAAAAAGCACCTAAGCACTGTCTATTTATTTAACTTCTTTTGTAGTTAGTATTATTATGTGGAAAATTCTTGTTCTTAAGAGCCTGTGAAAATAGAAACCAAGAACATGTAAGTGGCTTTCATGCACTGCAGTACTGCAATTAATTTTAAAATAAAAGTAATCCTTATTTTCAGAGTATCAAAGCAAGTTTGATCATTAAATCAGTATAACTGAACTGATTTACTTCATGCTGCTCTTTATGTGACTGAAAACTTTTGTATCAGGCATCATATGTGATTTTTCAGTTAGTCATCTGAAATTTACTGTCAGTCAGTATTTTTGCTTAACTTGTATTCTCTTAGAAGCATCCATGCGAGCATGTGAATTTGCTGAAATAACGTGGAAGAAATTTCCAAAGGATTTTTTAATAGACTTGAGATAATGTGGTGGTGTGGGTTTATTTCCCTTTTTCTTTCAGTATTCATCCAGGTGTAGTCAAAACTGTATGAGCATGCAGAAAAATGCTAGTAGAAAAAACAGTCATTTTCCCTGATGGTTATTAAAACAAAAAAAACCCAAAAAAACAAAAAACAATTGCTGAGCATAATATGAAGATAAAAGATGGGAGTCTTTGTGAAGAAAGTCAGTTCAAAATACTACTAAGGGAGAAAGTAGAGAGAAAACATCCTGGAAGCAAATCTGTACTAGACAAAACAGTATGAATACAGCTCCGAGAGAAAAATTTCCTGGCAACAGGATGATTCTTATGCCCCTCCAATCTGATTGATACAATAGATGGAGCCTAGCTGTGGACACCTACTTTAAACTGGTTGTATAGACCTAGAAAATTCACTCCCATGGATTATGTCTGGAATACTTAAATCAATTTTTTTTTTTCTGAAAGGGAATTATGAGTATATTTCCTACTATTGGATTGTCTAAGCTGTGCATAAAGTATAATCCTGTAGTAGCATTGAATAATCTACTGTGTTTATATTCTGAAGATAAGAATTATTATTGTTTTGTTTGCATAATATTAGAAAAAAATTGTAGCACAACTATTTAGTTCTAAAGAAAAGGCAATGAAATTAGTCAAACTGTCTTTTTTTGTGCTGAGTTCCATTGAAGTGATAATTTGAGTGTTTATTTTGATTTTCACATACTTATGAGACACCAGATTACATTTGGATAACTGGAAGAAAACTCAGTTAATGAATTAATTTCTAAAGAAGAGATCATTCCATGACAAAACTGAGCATGCTATATTTGTATTCTAAGCAAATTCAGATCCTTTTTGATGGACTATGTAAATTTAACTTACCTTTAAATTCTATAATTACTATTTGCAGTTATTCTCCAAGACCCAAAATGTATCTTGCTGTGTGTTTATACATCTTCATTTGTTGTTTTGTATAAAAAAATTTAAAAAAAAAAAATTTTGTATAAAAAAAATTTCAAGAGTCCAAATGATTGTGTACTTTGTGTAAAAGTGTATTATCTATTTCTTTTAGATGTACCGTTCAGTATGCAGACCTCTAATCTTCTATGTATCCCATTCAGTTCTTGGAGTAAGGTGAAAATTATGAATTTATCTTGTGATCTCATTAATTTACTCCAATCACCTCAGATCATATTAACTTCTCACCAATAATTAATTTATGTTTCTTAAACTGCAATATGGTTAAGTACTGCCCTTAATGCACAGAGATTTCAATGGAAGAATATTTACTATTTTGGGAAATGCAACATAAAAATTGGATACCGTGATTTTTTGTGTATCTAGAAATGCATAAATAATTTGCCTTGCCGTAAAACACCTCTAGATCTTTAGGGTACAAATACGGTTGTTAAGACACAATAAAAAATGAAGAGAGTAGAGTTTTCCTATATGCCATGTGAAGATCTAACAATTCTTCAAATCACACACCAGGAGTTTCAGGTCAGGTACTGAGAAAATAAATGAAATGTACTACACATCTCCACAATAGACTACTATTTCACTATTACAGTGTATGAACTGTATACACAGTTTATAAATAATGTAGTCAGCCTTCCCCTTACACATGTAGATCTCAAGAGTAAAGGAACATATACAATTATGTGACTAATAAGGAAGCTCAAACTACCACTGAAGTAGGTACTCTTGCCTTCAGTTGATGTGGACAGAACCTGAGAAAATTTCCCTAAAAAATTGGAACATGTGACAAAATATCTGTTTCCAACTGAAGTGTTCTATAACATATTTTTTTGATTTAGTCCTAATAAATATATACTTTCAAGGTGGAACTCTACTCTGAGAAGTAACCTGGAAAAATGTTATCAAATGGTTCAATGTTTCTCCTGTCAATTTGTCCCGGTTTTGGCTGGGGTAGAGTTAATTTTTTTCCTAGTAGTTGGTATAGTGCTGTGTTTTGGATTTAGTATGAGAATAATATTGATAACACATCGATGATTTAGTTGTTGCTAAGTAGTGCTTACACTAGTCAAGGACTTCTTGGTTTCTTATGCCCTGCCAGTGAGAAGCCTGGGAAGGGGCACAGACAGGACAGATGACCCAAACAGGGAAAAAGGGTATACCATACCATATGACATCATGCTTACTATATAAACTGAGGGGAGTTGGCCAGGGGCGCTGTGGTTAGGGACCGGTATTATTATTATTATTTTCTCTTCCCTTGCTGTCTTATTAAACTGTCTTTATCTCAAGCCATGAGTTTTACCTTTTTTTTCAAATTCTCCTCCCCATCCCCATCCATTCACCCTCCATACCAGGGGTGGTAGGAGTGAGTGAGCAGATGCATGATGCTTAATTGCCAGCTGGGGCTAAACCATGACACAATTATTAATAGATTGCATTTTCTCAATGCTTAAAGGGATCTTTCCCAATAGCTAAACTCTCAAGGTCAGCATGACCTCAGAAGAAAACTAAACCAAACCAAACCAAACACACATACACAAAAAAAATTTAAATATTTCATAGGAGAATAAATACCAAACATCACTTTCGCTTGTTTGTAATAATCTTGTCATTTTCAGTTTGGTTGCATTCAGCACTGTTGTAAGTTTCACTAACTCCATTGCCTTCATCAAACCAACTAACCCACCATTTATTTAATTCTTTTACATTTCTTTTATTTTACTAGATTTTTTTAAAGGATCTAACAAATTTCTCTACTACTATGTACCATATTAATAAACAAGCATTAAAAAATACTACTTCATCTCATATTAGTTTTAATGTGTTTAGAATAAAATGCTCCTTCTGCATTGGAAAAAAGATTCAGTAGTATTATTTCTCTAAATTACTTGTTAGACACACAGATAACTGTCTTATACCCAAATATGGTCAATAAATTCAAAGATCTACTTAGTGGGTGGGTTAAATTTCAGAGTTACTGCAGATTCATTAAAAGTACCTCTGCATTTTAGAAAACATCATGGCATTTGCATGGATGAATGTATTTGTGTAAGCTTAATATCAGTAGTATGAGTAAAAATAGTCATGAAAAGAAAATGTCACTAAATGCAGCAGTTCTTTCCTTGAATTCTCAGGCTTCTGGCATGTCCTGTTACAATTCCACTGTTACTACTGCTACATCTGTTATTCAGCTTACTCTGGTGTGGATGTCATCTGTAAGGCTTCTGACACAGTCACCTACAACCTTGTCGCTAAATTGGAGAGATAGGGATTTCATGGGTGGACTGTTGGGTGGATGAGGAATTGGTGGATGGTTGCATCCAGAGGGTAGTGGTCAACGGCTCAATGTCCATATGGAGGTTAGTGACAAGAAGGGTCCCTCAGGGGTCCGTACTGGGACCAGTATTCTTTAATACCTTCATCAATGATGTAGACACTAAGATCAAGTGAAACTCTCAGCAAATTTGAAGATGACACCAAGCTGAGTGGTGCAGCTAACATGCCTGAGGGACAGGATGGCATCCAGAGGGACCTGGACAATCTCAAGGAACGGGCCCACAGGAACATGATGAGGTTCAACAAGGCCAAGTGCAGGGTCCTGCACCTGGGCCAGGGCAACCCCCAATATCAGTTCAGGCCAGGGGATGAAGGGATTGAGAGCAGTCCTGCTGAGAAGGACTTAGGGGTACTGGTGGATGAAAAGCTGGATGTGAGCCAACAATGTGTGCTCACAACCCAGAAGGTCAACCGTATTCTGGGCTGCATCCAAAGAAGCATGTCCAGCAAGTTGAGGGAGGTGATTCTGCCCCTCTACTGTGCTCCTGTGAGACCCCCCCTGGAGTCCTGCATCTGGCTCTGGAGCCCTCAGCACAAGAAAGACATGGACCTGTTGGAGATGATCCAGAAGAGGGCCACAAAACTGATCAGAGGGATGGAACATCATTTGTGTGAAGAAAGGCTGAGAGAGTTGGGGTTGTTCAGCCTGGAGAAGAGAAGGCTCTGGGGACATGTTATTGCAGCCTTTCAGTACCTAAAGGGGGATTAGAAGAAAGATGGGGGCAGACTTTTTAGCAGAGCCTGTTGTGGTAGAACAAAGGGTAACGGTTTTAAACTAAAAGAGGACAGATTTCAACTAGTTCTAAGGAAGAAATTTTTCACACAGGGGGTGGTGAAACACTGGAAGAAGTTGCCCAGAGAGGTGGTAGATGCCCCACCCCTGGAAACATGGAAGGTCAGGTTGGAGGGGACTCTGAGCAACCTGATCTAGTTGAAGATGCCTGTGCTTACTGAAGGGGTGTTGCACTAGATGACCTTTAAAAGTCCCTTCCAACATAAACTATTATATGATTCTATGATTCTATGATCTAATAATTCTATGATTCTGTGTTAGAACTGTCCACCTTTACTATATTTTGTTGTAGTCAATGAGATGATTTCAGCTGTTTGTAGGAGTTTTTAACTTCTGAGGTAGGGTTTTAGTAGATCACTTGCACTTCAAAATGAACCAGGAGTCAGTGAAGACTGCAAGAGCACTGTTTTCATGTTTCCCCTGAGAAAGGTCATTATGTGGGCAGGCAGATTTTTGAATGAATAACCCAGGTGTAAAGAATGTAGTAATCTAATTTAAGAAATGATAAAAACATCAATAACAGAAAAAAAGATTATATAAAAAACCCCAAAACATAAATGACACAAAAAATAATGGCTTTCTTAGTAACAGGACTTCTTAACTGTTTCTACCTCTGTATGTGCTTTTAAGTGTTTTCAGTAATCCAGTTACATTATTTTCACTTTATGTCTGTAGTATGAAATTAAAGTTGCATGAGGGAGATCACTCTTGAAACAAAAAAAAGGAATTCTGTGTATAACAGTTTTGATGCCATGACTAAGTAATTGAGAGCTATACAACTAGCCTCATAACTAATTGTTACCACTTGATAGCAACATATCTGAACTTTACGTGGAAAAGAGAAAACAGGATGGGGTGTCACAAGATGATAATTAGAAACAGAAAAGGCAAAAGGAAGTTTCATTTCTCTGCAACAGGAATAATCAAAAAGGAACAAGGGCCTTTCAGCTGAAGGTTATTAATTGGTATCTACTATATTTGAAGATTTAATATAGAAGCTGTAAATAAACAAATTACTAGCTGTCAGAAAAATTTTTGCTATTAATTTAAATGAATGTCCTTTAGGCAAGCTAACATTTTGCTAGCCTGCAGGCTAGTTCTACAATAGAAAAATACATAAATAAACAGTTAATTTATTTCAGTGTTCATTTTCCATGTTTGTACTAATATGAAAATAACCTTTTATAGCCAAAGCACTGTTTATAAGGATGAACAACATGATGAGTGACCTCCTTTTACAATACACAATTAAAGAGATTCTTGTTGTTCTGTTTGTCTCCTTTCTTTAAAGGTGACTTTCACTTTGTAAAATTTGGTTAGAACACGTGTGCCTTTTGAAGGTCAAACTTTAAAGCTTTTTATTATGAATCTGAGGCAGATAAAAGCTACTCTGTGATTTATGTTTGTATACTGTACAAGATGTCAACTATGAGAAGTAACCTTGGCCAGTTCCTCAAACAAAACTGTGTAAGAGATGTCCTTAGTGGCTGAAGCCAGAGTTTGTCCACTGTAACTCATAAAAGATTCTCCTAAATATGTTTTACATAACACTCCCCAGAAAAGAAACAAACTGTAAATGCACCTGCTTACATGATGCCCCTTTTAAGCATGTCTACAGAGTGCAAAAGAGAGCAGAGAGAAGACACTGCTGTTAGCACCTATTAACCTCCTATGTCTGTGTAGGG
>NW_010565962.1:17597-25721 GCF_000687285.1 Phaethon lepturus
GAGACCTAAGGCATATCAAAAAAACCAAGCAGGTATTTGTACACTGTTAATTACCATTGTACTGTCATATTTTGTCTACAATTCAGATAACCTCCAGGAGAAAAAAAACCTTTGTATTTTCACCAAAAATGGATCTTTATACGATAATGCAAAAGTTACATGATGCATATGTTATTTTTTCTTTATTCACATCATCCCATCACCTGTTTGGGAAAAATAAAAATAAGAGAAAAAATATATAAACAAATATACTTTATGTGAACAGAAATGCCATAAGCTTATTGTGTTGATAATCTACAATTTTAATGAATAGTCACTGCCATAATTTAAAAGATAGCGGGACAATATACATAAGAAAGAGCTAAAGTAGTCCAAAGGAACAAGTTTCTTTTAATTCCACAGCAAATCTTTAACTTTACATTCATAATGCGAGTTTTTTTTAACATGACAGCCTACATATTCCTGATTTGTATGACTGGATATTGCCATTTTCCAGAAAAAAAAACAAAAACAAAAACAAAAACAAACAAAAAAAAAAAAAACAAAAAACAAACAAACAAAAAAAAACCATGTAATTTATCTTTTTTGGTTTCTTGTGCAGACATTAATATTCCAGTACTGGTTAAGGTGTTAGAATATAACAGTTACTGTGTTAATGAGGGTTTACCAGATGCTTCAGGACTGCAGACTTCTCTGAGATGTACTAGACATCTCCAGAATCCACAGGCATTGCTCAGCTTCCCAGCAGCCAGTAAAATACTGAACCTTCTTTACCAAAAGCCCAACTACATAGAAGTGTGGGAAAGGTGTTTGGCTGAGAGGCAGATAACCTGAAAATTATAGGTCTGAGAGTGAGTAATTAATTTAAATATCACAGCTTAAGTGGAAAGCAAGTTGGAAGGGGTGCAGAAAGACAAACAATGTTTGATAAAGCTTGAAGCAATCTCCACTTTTCATACTTCTCTTCAACAAGCCGTAACTTCACTAGAATTGTGTTTCCTGGGAAGATGTGTTGATACTTGGTCTCTGGGCTTGCACTGTCTATTCTTGCTCTTTTTGGAGTAATGCAAAGGGGCAAACACTGATTTGTACTCTGATTTTATACATTGATACTTCTTTGAAGTCAACTATCAGGAGATAAATAGTTTGCAACTGCACATAAAGTACTGTAATTACAATCTCCCTCAAACAAATTTGCACTATACATAAAGATTACTAAGTGAAATAGAATTTCTTGTTCCTCTGCTATAGGATGTTTGTAGTACAGTCTCATATTTTGACAAACATACATATTTCACTATTTAATGCAATGAAATACAATCACCAATGTTTATCTGTCCTTTGTAGTAATTTTCACATCAGTTCTTCATTGGAGAATATTTGGAAATATTCTATCCCCCTGGAGAGTCTTTTAAAAATAAATAAATTGCTGAAGTTTATTAAAACGTGCATATATTCATATTTTTTTGCTGAGACAAAGGACAACAGAACAACTACAACAGCATTATTAGGCAAAATAATTTCTACAACATATCTTCAATAAAACAAATATTAGTGACATTTTGTTTCTGGTGATTTCACCTGATTATGTTCATTTACAGTATAAAAATAATAAATCTTACTGATGTCTGTATATAAAATTGTGGTAAACAAAAACATGGAGCCAAATAATTTAAGTCAGGGCTTATCCAGAGGCTATTAAGCATTTATAATAAACTATGTGAAAGACTTAGAAAGCCACAGGCTTATCTGGGACTGCTGTGAAATGCAGCTCTCTCCACTGGGTTTAATACAGAAACACATGATGTACTCATAGGGTAAACTCAAACTTGCTTGTAAACCATATCTTAAAAGCACATAGTTTTATATTTTTTTGAGAAAGAACAGGGAATAATGCTTCACATTAACTGTAACTATGTCTCACTTAATAACTTACTAAATTACACAGAATTATTTAACCCTTTCTCCATTAGTTATATGAAATTCATAAGGGATAAAGAGCATTCAGAGTAACAATTACTGTATAGGTACCTGGAAAACAGAAAGTTTCTGAATTTATTTCCTGTATTTTGATGAGCCTTCAAATATTACCTGATTCAATTATTTTACAGCATAATTTGCTTTGCTATTTCATTTACAGAACACATACAGTAACTAGATTTTATGATAATTTTTTTTTTAAGAAATTCTTTCATAGAATACGGTTAAATGCAACCTTTCAAAACCACACTACACTGACATAAATAATTACCAGACAGTAACATAATAAAACCATATCAACCAATTTACACACATAGATTCCAATAGACTTCTGTCACCACTAGCAGATCATAGATTTAAAAAAAATTTACTAATTCTTTGACATAGTTAGGTACATTGGGAAAATGGAGAAATAAATATTATGGATGAGAATTTTCTCACTGGTATCTAGAATTACAGTTTAAACAGAAGAATTTTTTAATTTTATTTTTTCCTCTCCTTTAGAAAGATTTTTAAATGCACAGGAAAGACAGGAAAACAGGAGCCCTCTTCACAAATCATCCAGAAAAATGCCTTTAGGGAGAAATTATACAATATTGGTTTTCCTCATGCAAAAGCCTTTGAATGTTCTAATTCCTATCAACAAAGCAAAGCTAATATGGTGGGGAAAAAAAGTAACAAATTTTTGCTATATGAGAAAGAGATAATTTCCAATACATGTAAGGAAACAGACTTTTTGAAGAACAATGCAGAAGCCTCTCACAAAGACTACATTTGTGTTCAAAGATTTATTTAGTGTTTTGTGGAGATGTACATTTTAGTAATGATTTAGAAGTGTTGGCAGGATGGAGCCAGGAAGAATATGCAGAAGAGTTATATCAAAGAGTGATGTCATGCAGAATTAAAACACAGGGAAAAGATTTTAAAGGGAAAAATTGGTGAATGTTCACAGGAACAGTGCTGTTCAAACATGACACTGCAATGGTAAACGTAGCATTACCCATGTAAGAAATCTGGCTTTCACCAAAGCCTGAATCAACAAAAACAATGCCATGACTCAGTGATGAGGATCTCATCAGTGATTCTAGATCAGACCAGCTCTTCAACTCTGATTTCAGGTGGTAACCACAACAAAAGCAAACACCATCAAAGGCAAGATAAAAGACATCCATTGGTTGCACTGATCAGTATATTTATACATTTGTTGTGTTAATTGGCAAGTTTCTGTGGATAAACACCAGATTATTCCATGTGTTTTATTGCTACAGCAATAGCATTGCTTCAGAAATTCCACAGTGTAATATAGAAATGACTATTTTATGAGGACAATTTTGTTTTCTTCCTTGGATAATCATTATTGGGTGGAGCTTTGTAACACTGATATAAGTTAATCATTCCACACTGGATATCTAAGAAATGGAATAGAAACTTCTGTTTGTAGAATACCTGTGTACCTGGCAGAGAAGGCAACTTAGTCCACTAATGAGATAACGAGGATCCTAGAATTTTCAGCCAATGCCTAAAAAGTTCAGAGGTTTTGGTTTGCAATATTGTTATATATTTTGTGTTATGCTATGCTATGCTATGTTATATTATGTTATGTGATGTGATGTTATGTTATATATTATGTTAAAAAAGTTTGTAAAAAATTCCTAAACAAACAGCTATCTTATAGTACAGTAAAACACAAATATACCAGGTATACAAGTCGGATATAGTAGAGATAGGACAGCACTGACCAAAATTAATGTTCACTGTAAGAGAGAATAGAATTCAGTTGAAAAGGAAAACTAGAAAAAAAGTCTGGAAGATACAACCACGTCGCTTGCAAATGCCTAGGTATTTTCATTATATTTAAACTACAGTTATATGCAACTGGAGACAATGGTTATCAGCATTGCGCTGTCTTTAACAGCTGAATCAGCTGTTACCAGGAAATATGAAACAACCTAACTTTAAATTGCAAGAAAACTTTCCTAAGCATGAACAAGCTCAGAAGACATTAAAATTCTCTCCAGTATGAAGGCAAAGCTATAGGAGTAAGTTAAGATCTGAGAATTCATAAACAAAAGGCTGGGTTTTTGACAGCTCTATATATGAGATGCATGTAGTTAAAACATTTTTTGTCATCTGCCTATTCATAATCAGGTAAGCAGAATGTGAAGGGCACTTTTACTACTTAACCTGTAGAGATGATGAGACAATAAAAATAGCATAGCTATACACTAGCATGCATATAGCTAGAAAAATAATGATAAGTAGGGCAGGGAGGGGACAATGCAAGTTACACCAATCACAGAAACTTATACATCTTAACTTAAAGAAGATGCTAAATATAAATGCTCTAGCTGAGGCTCAGCCTGATGGGAGAGCAGAATCTGGAGGCTAACATATTGTAACAAACACTTCAAGGGTTATCTGGTGTCCTGGTGATGACTTTTACTTGGAGCTTTTTGACTGGATGTTAAATGTATTCCCGTGGGAGTTTCCCAGTAGTTGATTAACAGGAGTGGCATAATCAGTGTCCTTGGATTAGATGGTACATTTTGCTCGCTAAGGGAAAGGGGGAGTTCTGCAGATACAGTCAGAAGGAATATTGATGGTATGACAGTGTTTTGGTGTGTGAAAATAGCAAAGAGTATAATATAATAAAACTAATAAAACTAAAATATGTTTCATAAAGTGCATGATGGAATTCAGAAAGAGCATGAACCCACCAATAATTACAAAAGTCATTGTTCAAAACTTATTCTTGAAGATTTATCTTTTAAAATACTTTATAATTTTCTCTTTGCAAGCTATGCACTCCAGTCTCCTTTCTGTTTCTGAATCCTGATATTAAAAAAACTAAATACATTATAAACATATATAGAATTTTATGCTACAGTTTTATTTTAAATAATTTTTTTCTGTAAAGTTGGTGCATAATCATATTTCCCTTTTTCATACTCATTTTAAAAATCTCATTTTTAAAGATTTTACAGAAAAGGGTTACTTAGTACAATTTTCTTTTTGGTCCAAACATGCAAAAAGAAAAGAGCAACCAAGCAAACAAACATCATCAACATGCATTCTTCTTAATTTGCAAAATTATACAGTTTATTTAGTTTAGGTTTGGGGTTTTTTTCTCCTTCTCGAGCACCATCTGCAGTATTTCAACCATGTAAATTGTTGTTTAGTGCCATAGGGAGACTTATATAAGTTGTGCTGAACTTCCCTGAGAGTAGTACAAATAGTTTATTATGACATATTTGATCAATTTAAATCTTAGTATCTCATAAGACTAGCATCAAACACAGTAAAAAATGGCCAGTTGTACTCTAGTTTGGTGAAGTTGAAGGAAAAAACCCCAAAATTAAAAAAAAAACCCACAATATATTTGGGCTAAAGTGTCTATCAAAAAACTATTAATACTAAGTAAATCAGTCCACACTGAGAGCTTGTCTACCTGTTACTACAAAATAAGCTAGGATATGAATTTATTGGACAGAAGTTACTCCACATTAACTTCCCATGCAGAAGTGTCCTTACAGCAGAGTTAATCAGACTAACTATTGTAAAATCAACAGTCTACCTGAATTTCCTGCAATCAGCATGCTTACCTGTATTTCATGATAAGCTTTTGTGAATTATCTTGCCCTTTTTAAAGGAAAACCACAATCATATGGAATATACTTGGGAATTAGCTGACAGAAGCTGATGTGGTACATGCTCATAGGGTAATTTTTCCATCTGCCAAAGACATTACTTTCCATGAATTTTTTATCTCTTATATATAAATAGAGATAAATGTATATCATCTTGAAATGGAAGGGATTAAACTCTTCTGGATTAAACAGAGAACAAGGATAATAATTAATTACAAAAAATCTCCTGTGGAAAATCTCCTGAGTGATGACCACATGATGATGGTGAAAACCATTCTCTTGCCTTAACAAAATACTACACTATTCAGGAATAGAAATTTCTTAACCCAAATCTTAAATAAGAAGGTTTTCATTGAGGGCTAGATTTAATATTAGCTGCTGTTTTCATTTGTATTGTTTAACAATATCCACAGTGTATTAGGTGTTTCCCAAAGAACACAGAAGATATTAAAGATTTTCTTTTCTGAAACTCACTGAATTTGGTAAGAAACAATCTAAAGATTAATCAATAACTCTGGTTCCCTAGTTCAAGAAAAACTCGTATACAACATAGAAATTTGTCATGGAAAAATCTTGATTGTGTATTTAAATCCTACCTTCTCACTTCCTTCTTATTTGACTTAAACATCAAATAATTAAGTGATACAGAAGTAAGCTGGGAAACAAATAGTTTTCCTGATAACTTAGAAATATATGCACATTGATCAAAAGTGAGACTCTTCAATTTTAGTGCCAATTCATAGTAAATGAGCAAGAGGGAGAACAACTGGTATTAAACACTTAGGGGTGGCTCTTGAAAATGGCTTCTTCATTTTCAAGGCAAGCAGGAATCTTTATCCTCACCTTCTTCAATTCAGTTAACATCCTATACTGAGATATACGTGCATGTTCCCCTTTCTCCATCACATAATATCTTCTGAAAGCAAAATTCTTTCCCAGCATGTACTGTTAAAAAATTATGTGTTCTCACAGAATGTTTCAGATTCCACAATTACCTAATTCATTCTGAAATCCATCAAGACTTTAGATAATGATAATAAATAGTTCACATTTTCTGAAAGTTCTAGATGTAAAACTCTACATTAAACTAAGCACTGACAAAATCAACTTGTATATTATTTTCAAGAATTAGGTACATGTTTTCAGTTTATCTCAGATGGCTTTCTTCCTCTGCCTGGAGCTATGAATGCACCCTACAGCTATGAATCCACACAGGATTTCCAACTGCTGTCTCACAGGCTGCAAGTGTTCTGATAAAAATAGCATCATGAAATTAATATTATAGACAGATGATGAACTGCATTTATAAAACAAAAAGAATCTTTCTGCTACACTAAGTGTCTGAAAATTCAGTAATGCAACATTTTAAGATTTACTTAATTTGTTTATTTTCTTAAAATCAAAACTTCCTAAAATGATTTATTCCACAGCAAATGTTGCTGCTACCACAAGGACATCACAGAATACACACGGCTGCATGCAGTGCAATTATATTCATGCTGTTCAGGATCACTAACACAAACTTTAGTACATGGAAAAATATGTTTGGTAAAAGCAGTACTCTAGTTTTACCTTTAACCAAGAATTTACAACTTAAATTTATCCCAAAGCTGATATGAAGTAGCCCAACAATATATAACTTTTTCAGTCATCTTTAACCAAAGTTTTTGGTTGGCTGTAAGTAAGATCAGAAGGTCACAACTGTTAAAAAGAGATTGAAGACAAACATAGAGAGCTATGTGTGTCATTTTGAGCACATAACAAAGTGCTTGGAGAAAACAAAAAATGTTTTAGAGGCTTCTGTTCTAAAATACATTGGTATTTACCCTGTATGTATTTTATTATGGTGAAACTGAAAATATTATTGATTTAATATCAACCAAATTGAAAAACAAACACTGTATGGACATTTTGAAATTCACAGATATTACTAATCTTTTGTGGTTTTGTTGGGGTTTTTTTCTTTGCCTTTAAGCAGCAAAAATCAATCAAGTTTGAAGTGCTAAGACAAAAATAATAAGCACAATTCTCTAATATAACCCATAGTGGTTTGCTTCAGAAAACATATTTGTAATACAGTAACACTAGCCATAGTCATTCTAATTTTTGTTTAGAATGCACCATATCTTCCATCTGATCTGAGTAATAGAGGATAAATTTTCATTGATACCACTTTTTCTCCCAACTGCAAGTTAAATGATATAATATCTCTTACTGGTTTTCAATTAAACCTGTTCTCCAAAGAATGATCCTGTGACAATGTGTTCCAGTCAGAGCTCATCAGTGTCAGTTTTGTTAGAATCCTGTCGTGGTTTACCCCCAGCTGGCAACTAAGCACCACGCAGCCGCTCACTCACTTGCCCTCCCGCAGTGGGACAGGGGAGAGAATTAGAAAAAAACCTCGTGGATTGAGATAAACACGGTTTAATAGGACAGAGGGAAAGAAACAACAATAATAATACCAAGAAAGCAATGTACAAGAACAAGTGATGCCCAA
>NW_010565963.1:0-260 GCF_000687285.1 Phaethon lepturus
AATTTTAAAGCAGAGGAAAAGCCACGTTTCCCCTCCCCTCCTTGTGGAGATTAAAAGGGAGGTTGAGCCGCTCTGGAGAGCTGAGCTGCCCTCACCGCCGCCGCTGGAATAGCAATGACTGCAAGAGATAATTAGTTGGGCTCCTCCAACCCTGATAATGAATTGAATCCCTCCAACCCCGATAATTAACTGAGCCCCTCAAATCCCAATAATTAGCTGAGCCCCTCCAACCCCTGCTTCAGGTCTGGGGTGTCCCAGCA
>NW_010565963.1:391-1349 GCF_000687285.1 Phaethon lepturus
ACGCGCGGGAGCCTCAGCCTTCTTTCCCGTGCCGGCTCCCCGCGGCTGGAGGAGACTTCACAAAGTGCTAAGAGGATCGCAGGGAATTTTTCTCTGTGATTATTCATGTCTAACAAGAACTGGCAGCTTTTTTATTTTCTGCTCTCCCAGGCTTTTCCAGAGGTGCCGTCCCCCCACGCCCTGCAAGGGCTTTCAGCAGGTTTCTTAAGTTTTATTGCTTTGATCCTGTAATGTGCCGTTATGCAACAAGACAAGCTCTTTCCCGTCACTTCCCCGGCTTCAGCCAGGCCTTTTGCTGTAATAGGCACAGCACTGGCTTGAAATATTAACAAGTTTTACCTTAATTACCTTTCGGGCTTCTCAGGGCTCTCTTCATTTCCCTTCTCACTCTTTTTTTAATATCAGCCACGAGCAGAGCCAGCTGCTCGGTGAAGCTGGGATTTATCCCCCTCTTCCCCTCACCCTGCGCGTTAGATACTGCCGCGGCGAAGGACGGTCCTTGGAGGCGTGGGCAGCCGGTGCTCCCCGGGCACCACGCCGGCAAGGCGGTGGGGCTATTTTTAATCCTATGGTAAAACATTTCCCCTTTGAAATTTGCTTGCTAAAAAGAAGTGAGCGCGCTATATTTTTCCTGCACTTCAGAGACGTTAACCTCTTACCAAGCGGGGCACGACGCACGCTACCTAGAAACGGCTTCTCCATCCTTCTGGCACAGGAGACCCTTCCCCGTTCCGGGCAGCCCGGCGCCCATCACTGTGGCCTCAGTGGCCTCCGTGGGCTGTGTGGCTGAGCCAGAGCACTGTCCCCAGCAGGGCCAGGGCTCGCTGAGAAGTTGGAACGGACCAGGCGATCAGCGTCAGCAGCGCCTCAAATACGCCAGCGCTTCGCCCCGGGGCGCTTACCCAATAAACGGTGGCGCGTCTGCGGGAATTTACGTGCCGCCGGCAGCGGTGGCAAT
>NW_010565963.1:1519-4140 GCF_000687285.1 Phaethon lepturus
GACTGGGAAGCTGCCGCTTCTGCCCCTGCCTGTCCCCTCCTCCTGGGCGAAGGACGTGGTGAATCGATTTCTATTGCGCACCCCAGCCCTGCAAACCCCGCTGCTTCTTCTGACACAAGCCAGGTGGGGGGACTGGAGAGTTCCCTATTTATTAATGTCCCTTTTGGCCCCTTTGGTTTAGTAACGTACGTACGACGTGTTTCCTGCCATGAAATTCAGCGTGGAGTATCGGAAGGTAGGGCAAGTTAAGCACCAATAGCTCCGAACAAGGAGGCTGATTTATGGCTTTTTGCTGCAAAACCTCCGTTGGTTCCCCAAAGACTAATTTGATCTTTGCTGTCATGTTGTCATCAGACCTGCGGATGTGGGCTGGTGGGATGCAGGGGCCGGTGGGATGTGGGTGCCCAGCGGGGTGCTCGGCCCCGGTGCAGCGCTGCGCAAGCCCTGCACAGGATCAGCGTCTCTCCTGGCCTCTCCCCACGGCTTATGTGTTTTATCGGAGTTTTTCTAGCCATCTGCTGGGAGCAGGGCTGGCAGGAGGGATGGTCTGGGGAACGACAGCAGGTCCAGGCGCCAGTGTGGGTGCAGTGCCTTGGCAAGGCACCAGCCCACAAGCGTTGGTGCCCATGGCACCGGGTGCTGGTGGCTGAGTGTCCCCCCAGCTAGTGACTTCAGTGCTGATGACAGTGCAAGCCTTGGCTGAATGTCCCCAGGGCTTCAGTGCTGTCTAGGCGTTGAAGACGACCTGAGCCAACAGTGGCTGTTTGATTTCCTCCCCCACATTTTAAAAATTCATCCAGGACAACCCAGCCTCTTGCGACAGCCAAGAGGTGTCACCAGCCCAGCTCCCCGGTGCTTCCCAGGCACTCAGCCGAGAAACATGCCGCACTGCTGCCTGCCAAGGCAGAGCCCAGCTCCACACCGAGCTGTGCCCGGCAGCCGGGGAGCCGGGAGCCGAGTGCTGGCTGGTACCTGCTGCTGGGATCCTCGTCTGAGCTGTACAGCTGAGGCTCCGGCTCCTGAGCCCCTGCGCAGACTCGAAAGTGCCCTGGAGAGGAAGAAAGTTTTTTATATCCTGAGCCCTGGCCCAAATCTTCCTCTCCATCAGTCCAAACTCAATATTATTCCCCAAAGCTGCTCCTGTAGCTCCCGCCCCAGCTGTGGCTGCACCACACTGAGCAAAGCAAACTTTTCCTACCCACCCAGGCAGCGGGGAGACGGGCTGCGATTATGTTATTAACACCACAGACAGCTGTGAACCGAAAACAGCCACTTTTAAAATGGTTTATTTTTTCCCATATGACTTGATCATCTCTTCTGCTCGTATCTGCGGCTGCTCTAATGAGCTGTCTCACACGGCTGAGCAGTCAGGAGAAAAATGGGGGAAGCGAAAAACCGGCGTGTTAATACTGCAGAGAGCATCGGTGCTGGCAGCTCCCAGCCCCATAACATAAACCTCCTGCCTGGCACAGCGGGAGCCCCTCCGAGCCCCCAGGCCTTTCCCTTTTGGGCCTTTCTTGCTTTCATAGATATTTTTCTAAGTAGCAAAGTGATAGGTAAAATTCCTTGTTATCCTGTCAGTGCAATGCACTGCCACATCAGTACAAAATAAATGATAAATCCTGCCATGAGGGAGTCGGCTTCTAATGAACCATCTGCTTTTTCTGCTGCTATATTTTCTTGACCCTTAATTTTTTGGAGTGGTGGGGGGTTGTGAAGGTGGCCTCAGGTTATCATTGAAGCTGCTGGGCTAAGGGGCTGCCCAGGATGCGATGTACCCGTCAGACCCTCTGTGATGCTTTGTCCATCAAAGACAGGGGAGGGGACGGGGATAGGGTCGGGGACACAGAGACCCGGTGCTCCGGGGATCACTGCCCCTCGGCCCGGGTCAGGGTTCTGGCAGACGGGGCTCCTGGCGTTGTGTTTCGGCATCCTGGCTGCTATTTCTGCTGGAGCCTCCCTCCCTCCCGCCTCCTCCCTGGCAGCCCCCGGCACTGCAGACGTCGAGAGCGGCTGGGGGAGGGGACGGGGATAGGGTCGGGGACACAGAGACCCGGTGCTCCGGGGATCACTGCCCCTCGGCCCGGGTCAGGGTTCTGGCAGACGGGGCTCCTGGCGTTGTGTTTCGGCATCCTGGCTGCTATTTCTGCTGGAGCCTCCCTCCCTCCCGCCTCCTCCCTGGCAGCCCCCGGCACTGCAGACGTCGAGAGCGGCTGGGAAAATGTACAGATCAATACGTTCAGCAATAGACTTTCCTTCACTCTGTTCCTTACACGACTTCCTCGGCGAGAGCTTCTGTTGGGGCAATGTAAACCAGCTCCGAGACAAGCAGCACCAGGAGCAACAAACAGCGGTGCTCAAAGGGACTGAGGCTAGAGCAGAGCACGGAACAAAAAAACCCAATTCTCTCCCAAATCTCGGCATGTATCACTCTCCGTGACGCAAAGCAACGCAGTCAGACAACTGGGACGCAAGCGTGAATTAAATATTCCCCTGTAGCTCCTGGGGAATAATTCTCTGAAGCCTGGATCGATGGGTTTTAAAACCAGGAGGGACTGTTGTCATCATTTAATCCCGCCTCAGTCCCTGGCGTGGGGCTGGTGGCAGCCCCGGGTGCCTCT
>NW_010565964.1:0-1269 GCF_000687285.1 Phaethon lepturus
GTGTGTTCTGAAACTAGAGCAGGAGCCTCGATGTAAGTAAAATTACCTGGAAAACACAGGATCTACGCAAAACACACTCATTTTCTGTTTGTTAGTCCTGTTGTACTAATATGGACTGCTGATTTCACTAAAAGTGACATCAAGCATACGCATTTGGTGAAATATTCTGTTCACTTATGTTACATTTCAGTAGTCTTGAAGACTGTTGAAATTCAAATACTTGGCTGTAGTGGCTGAACAGATTAGCTGCATGTTTCTAGCAGAATTTACAGTGAACGCAGTTCACAAGGCTTTCTGAGCTCTGCCACAAGTTCTCTTTTAATCTGTTTGCCAGCTCAAAAGGTAGTATTGCCTCAGGGCAGGGGTTAAACTTCAGATGAGCATCCACTTAAAAAGAGTAAGTTTTACTGCTCTGAAAGCAATGGTTTCAATAAAGGTAAATTTCCATTTCAGATGAAAGCAGTGGCTGGTATGAAGATGTCTTACCAGGTACAACAGGCAATTAATACCTGCCCCAGAGATCCTGTAAGAGGGTTTAGACACGATGAATCATCCAGTGCATTGTGTTCACACCTATACTCCATGATCCGAGGGAACCGTCAACACAGACGAGCGTTTCTAATTTCTTTACTCAACCTCTTTGATGATACTGCAGTAAGCATCCCATTTCCTTCACTTAAAAAGAAATTAAATTTAAATTCTCCTTTTACAGTCTATTTTTATGACATAATCATTGATAACTTCATTTTCCTAGTGTACTTTCTTTTGCTTTGTAATATAAGGTATTTACCTATGTAAGTAGACCGCGCTTGTTATATTTGCATCGTTCCATAACTTCCTGTACCCAGCTTGGCCTGATCAGAAATAATGTATCTTCAGGTATGACTACATTTTGCATATATGTGTCTCTCTCCCTCTATCTTGTTTAGAGTGGGCTGGGCACAGTACATAGAATAAAGTTTGTGATCATGTTTTTGCTCTAGGCTGCTAGCAACACTGGGTAAGTGTATAGATCTAAGATAGTTGCGTGTGTGTTTATACGTATTCTTTTTTTTAACTTCCAGAAAACAGAGGTGAATATGCTCTTGTACATAGCAGACAATCTAGCCTGTTTTCCTTACCAAACGCAGGAAGAGCCACTGTTTATAATGCATCATATAGACATCACACTGTCAGTGTCTGGTAGCAACCTACTACAGTCATTTAAAGAGGTATGGGCATTTACATTTCAGTATATTTATTATGGTGGCAACATCAGCTCCCCCACAA
>NW_010565964.1:1308-1587 GCF_000687285.1 Phaethon lepturus
GGCAGCAGCATTACTTTGTAACGAGGAGTGAAAACCAAGGAACCCTTTCTGCTCTGGCTTGCACCTGCTAGGCACTAGTTAAAAACTTTCCTCACATTGCTGGTTTCAGTTATGAAAAAAGAATGATGAATTTTGAGATCTTACTGTCACATCTATATCTGATCTGGCTGGATAATAATTAATTGCATGCACCTGGAAGAACATGAACCCTGAATCATCATGAAATATTAGCTTATTGTGGTTGTTTTTATAATTTTTGTACTAAAGTCCGTCTGGCTG
>NW_010565965.1:0-1428 GCF_000687285.1 Phaethon lepturus
GTCCCCGGCGTCACGCGGAGCTCGGAGCGGGAGAGGTGATCTTATCCTGCGAGGGTGACGGCGAAACAATTTAATGAGGTGTCAGAGGGAAGCGGGCCAGGGCAGGCCAGGCAGACGTGGACAGATTAATGTCTGTGGAGATGAAGTTGCGGTGTCAGAGCAGGATCTGCGGGCAGGGAGAGCATCGCGCCAGCCCTCCGAGCTCCCCAGAGGCTGAGGAAAAAGGGGAGCAGCCAGTCCGTGGGTACGTCTCTGTAACTGCTGGTGTGCCCTAAAGACAGCACCAGCCTGCACAAAGAGCAGACCCCTCATGGCAGCTTGGCTTGCTGCGTTTTGCCCCTGCTTGGTGTTTGCAGTGGGGTGCAGCCTGCTCCCCGCAGCATCCCTAGGGCTGGCAGCCAAGCGAGGCCCCCCCGGGACCGCTGTGTGTGCCCCATGGCAGCGGAGCAGGTCACCTGCCCAGCCCAGGCAAAGAGGGGAACACCAGGCTCTGGCTGAAAACGCCTCGTTCATCAATCCTTCAGCAGAGAAGGGAGGCAGGAATTGCCATAACAACAGCGACGATCATTTAATTTGATTTTCTGCATGACTCTGACCACAAGGTCTCAGGCGCTAATTCCTGCTCTGAGCTCGGGGTTTAAGATGCCGTGTCTGGCCATGTCCCCTCTGAGCAGGTCTAAGAGTTAATTCCCACCCATGTCAGGGAAAAAAATGAGGGAAAAGAGGCAGCGAATTTCCACAGCTCTCTTTTCCAGCACTCAGGCTGTTGTGCCCTTGTTGTGAAGCTGCAGAGCTGCCGCCTCTCCTGCCCGGGGATGCCTCCAGCTCCCGACCCAGCCGCCCTGCGTGCGGATCAGAGCCACCGTCTGCCCCTGACCCCACCACTGCCTGGCCCGGGGCCAGCCCATTTCACAGCAGGGGCTGCTGCTCTGCTGAGCAGCCTGAGCCCGTTCATCCTCCCAGCGCCACACTGGCCTCTCCTCCAGCCCTGGAAGCTCCCCTAACCATCTGGGTTTGCAGCAGGAACACCCAGGAGCAAATCCCCTGCAGTCCCTCCAGCGGCACGGGGGTCCCTGCCAGCCCAGCCCCACCTTGCCCAAGGCACCGAGCCGCCCCAAAGGGACCTGGCGGGCAGGAGCTCTGCCCGTTGGGCCGGAGCTCAGCCCCCGGTGTGTCTACACACTCCTCTCCCTGTGTCTCCCCCATTAAAGTCCGTGCTCTCTGGCCAGTAGAAATCTTGGCGTCTTGGAGCGGAGAAGATTTTGGGCTGGGATTTCTTTGGAAGACAGAGAGTGGGGAGTTTGGGGGTGCTGGAAGGGGCTGGACTCTGAGCAACTGGCATTACCTTTCCCTGATGAAAGTCTGAGCACAAGGTGCTCCCCTCCCTCGCAGACACCCTGAACTGGCCACAGTGGCCACTGGCTGAAA
>NW_010565965.1:1440-11475 GCF_000687285.1 Phaethon lepturus
TGCGCCCGTCCCCTGAAGCCACCTGCCCACCGTGCTGGCACGGCCGAGGTCCCCCCGTGGCTGATAGCACCTCGCAGGCTGCCAAATGCAAGGCCAAAGCGATGCTGGGGTGGTGACCCAGAGCAGCCCTTTTGTGCTTGAGAACCTCAAAATCCCAGGAAAAAAAGAAATTCTTGGCCATTGGAGGTAGTGTTCTTGCCTCCAAACAGCCTGCGTGGCTTTGCAATCAGATGTGCCTCTTTTAAGGGGTGTTTTTCTCTTGTATAAGAGACTCACGTGAACTCGGGGCTCACCGATGGGGAGCATGGTGATTGATGACCAACGATGGCATTGATGACGCTGTAAATTGAAAACTCAAAGTGCCGGCGCCAGCCCTGCTGCAGGAGCAGGGGGTGAGGACCGTGGGCACGGCAGGTGACGGGCGCAGGGCTGGCGGCAGCATGGGAGGCTGGGGGGCTCACACGCCCCCAGCTCGTGTGCTTGGGGGGCCCCAGATCACCAGCTGTGGGGCTGAGCCCAGATCCGTCGGACTTCTTTGGGCAAACGGGGAGCTGCCCCTGCTGAGCTCCTCTCTCTGCCTTCCCCTCCCCAGTGTGACCAGTACAAGAAAGGAATAATTTCTGGCTCCACGTGCAAAGATCTGTGTGAGGAGCGCAGCCTCCTCTTCCAGCACTGCCTCTCCTCCTCTCCAACCCAGCAGGTAGGTCTCTGCCCCCCGGGAGACCACCGCACGGCAGGGGATGGGTGGAAACATCAAACCCGGGAAATGTCCTTCTCCACCCACCCGCATGTCTGCTCCTCACCCCATCCCTGGTACCTGTCCTGAACGGAACCAGAAACCAGTTCTCTGCACTTGCCAGTGTTTTCCTCTTGTCTCCACCATGTCCCCTCTCCTTTGCTGTAGGTTTACAGTGGGCTCTGGAGGGAGAGGGAGGTGATCATCAAATGTGGGATCGAAGAAGCCTTGAAGGCAGACAGCCACCCAGACTCTGTGCCCAGGAGGGACGTGGTCCTCTTTGACAAACCGACACGAGGCACATCGATGGATGAGTTCAAAGAAATGCTTCTGAACTTCCTAAAGGTCAGTGCGGAGGTTGCCTCAGGGATCTTGTGGGCCTGGGATGTCACTTGTGATTCAGAAAGACTAAACGCACCTTTCCTTCCCCTGAAATGAGAGCTCCTCCGGCCCGTGCTCCCCCATCAGCTGCTGGGCGCTGGGCAGGGCTCCTTACCATATACTGCAGAGCAAGTACTGGATTAGCCAAGAAAAACCTCCCTTCTCACACAGGAATTCTTATTTGCAAGATTTTAGTAGCAGCAACCCTGGAGGCCGCTGTGCCATGGCTGCGGGTGGCATCTGTGCTGGGCAGAGCTTATTCACAAGCCCATGGGCGGCCCCGGCAGTGCCGGCACGGCTGCAGCAGCTACCCCTGCCCAGGGCCTCTGCCGCCTCGGTGGGACAGCAGTGCCGCCAGCCTTTGCTCTCCAAAGCTTGCTCCCACCCAGGTCCAGAGCAGCCCTGAGGCTGGTAAAACTCTGCTGGAGCTCAATCCATCCAACCGTACGCTATGGCATGGCACCGAATTTGCTTGCGCACGGTGGCTGTTTCCTCCTCTCCAAAGCTCAGTTCTTTGCTTCCCCAGTTCAGTTTTGTGATCGAAGCCTGGACACGGAGAGCTGCAAAGGTCTGATGCCACTTGTTGTTCTGTTCACAGTCCAACTTGGGAGACCAGCCTTCTCTTGCAGCCTTGGTGAGCCGGATCATTGCCATGGCAGATGTGAACCGGGATGGGAAAGTGTCTTTAGCAGAGGCCAAATCCATCTGGGCGCTACTTCAGCTCAATGAGTTTCTTCTCATGCTCTCCTTGCACGAGAAAGAGCATACTTCCAAACTGCTGGGGCACTGCGGGGACCTCTACGTCACTGAGAAGATCCCCCACACCTCCCTCTACGGAGTGGATGTCCCCCCCTTCCTCCAGTCGCTTCTGCCTTCAGTCGTCCACCAAATCATCCACCAGTGGTTTGCACCAGCGTGGCCCCGGAGGGCAAAGATCGCCATCGGCCTTCTGGAGTTCGTGGAGGAGATATTCCACGGGACCTATGGGAACTTCTACATCTGCGAGACCAGCTTTAAGAACGTGGGCTACAACGACAAGTATGACTTCAAAATGGTCAACCTGAGGAAGGTGGCAACGGAGATGACAATCAGAGGTTTCCTCAAGGGACGTCACTGTGAGCAGAACATGGACTGCACCTACGGGAAGGACTGTATGGCGACGTGCGACAAACTCATGAAGCAATGCAAAAGTGACGTGGTGCAGCCCAACCTGGCGAAGGTCTGCGGGTTGCTGCAGGACTACCTGCTGTACGGAGCACCGCCGGAGCTGAAAGAAGAGCTGCAGAAGCAGCTCCGAACTTGCATGACCCTCAGTGGCCTGGCCAGCCAGATGGAAGTGCACCACTCCCTCGTGCTGAACAACCTCAAGACCTTGCTCTGGAAGAAGATTTCAAACACCAAATATTCCTAACGGGGGAATCATGGCCCTGGAATTTAGAACCTGCAATCTTGGAGTAAAGTCCAAGGGTCAAAGGCCTGTTTCTCCATCGTCTCCCCCACAGGAAAAATACACCCTGCAGAGGGAGTTCAGCATAGCTGCAGCCCCTTCTCCTTCATGGAAAACCAACCATCATGACTTCCACCGCCCAGCAGGATCATCGATACAGTCAGCAAGAGCGTGCTGCAGAGCTGGGACACCAGGAGCCGGGCTGAACGGGCTTGGGGGAAGAAGATGGCACAGGAAAGCGATAAGGAAGCGGAGCCCAGCTGGATGCATCTAACTGTTTCTTGATGAACAGGAAAGCAGTGCAGAGAGACGAGAATGAATCATTCATGCTGTACTTGTCACCTCTTCTTTTGATGAACGTCTCCGATGTAAATAAATAGCTTTTACGTGAATCACACCAGTACATCAATAGCCAAACAGCAGCCTTTTAAGTACCAGCTTGCTTGTGATTTAAAAAAGAGGAAAGAGGTAGATTTCCCTATTCAGAAGTCTCTTTCCTTTAGTGTCTGAGTCATCCGCCATCAGATCCAGCTGTAACTTAGGAAGCAGATAAGCTGTCTTTTCCACAGCAGAGAATCCTGGCAATTATTTCATTCCTTTTTTAAGTGCCTGACCCCAGGCAGCGATGCGATGGCTTGTGTGAGGCTCCCACCCAGCTGCTCCTGCCCGCAGGCTGAACTGGCAGCACAGGCCATCCCCGTCATGCGTTGGGCTTTGGAAGCATCTAAGGCCAAAAATAGCTTAAAGGAAAAGGGCTATAACATGAACAATCCTGACCAGTTACCGTATGTGCTCTGTGTGTTACTGCCCACAATGCTCAGAGCAGGGGTAAGCCAACCTCTCGGTTTAATTCTCCTGAAACTAAGCTGGGCTTGCACTGCAGAGGTTAAAGACTAATGCCAGATTAATTTAATTAATTAAAATTTCCTAGCAAGCTTTCAGCAGGTTTCAAGACAGGTCTCTACAGTCCTTCCTTTAAAATTCTTGGTTATAGCGTACAGGTAGAGAGGAAGAGTTTGTCAACTACCCCAAGCTTGCTCTGTTCCCAGCACAGTCATATTCCTGCTGATGGACCATATGCCGGTGCTCTTGCCAACAATTGCTTCGTGGAGTGTGTATGTGAAGTACAGTCACAGAGAAAAAAAATGCCTCTGACTATCTACAGCCTGTGAAGGCAGTGGTAGTGTCACGGCTGCAAATTTATGAGGCCTTTGGAGGAGAGATACCAGTATTTCCTTCTAGTAGTTCTATAGGATCATCATTACCTCTCACTATTATTTATGGTGGAAATGTTTTGGTGTCAACAGTGCTCTAAATCTAGCACAGAGCCAGTGTAGCTCGCTTCCCGCAGGGGAGTTGGCTTTGCAAGTAACTCATCTGTGGTAAGGTTGAGCATTTGTAAGGTTTCTGTTTGAAGGGTGGCAAGTTCCTCAGCTCCTTGGAGTAATCCTTAATTCAGTATGAACACTGCAAAGCAGGTCAAGGCACTGGTACGTGCAGGTTTGCCTGCATGGGAGCCTCTGGTGGAGGGCAAAGGCTGGAATTGGGTAATGAGGCTCCAGGCTGCCACCCCAGCTCCTTCTCTATCATCCTGCATACCCATGGCAACCAGCTCCACTGACAAATTGGTTTTCTTCTGCTATTAGAAAAAGGAACCCAATAACGATGCCAAATCCTCTCCTCAGAGTTTCAGCCAAGTAATTCTTCACCCACCTCTCTGCGTGTAAAATCTATTAGTAAATTTTGTCCAGAAAGTGGCATTCCTGCTGCACTTAATCCCCACTGCACCCTTCGCCAAAAGCAGTATTAGATAAAGCAGCAGGTAAGCACCTAGAAAAGTGGAGGAAAACAACCATGTTCCTTGCTCTTACCCCTGTATCAGAATCTCTTTAAACATTTATGATGAAAGACAACATTCAAGAAGACAGACAGCCCCTGTACTTTAAAGAACTAACCAAGAGAGCTTTATTCAAATAAAGACACCTCTGACTGTCACATTATGATGTTACTGATCTGCACACCCCAGTGGACACCCTCAGGAGTCACACAGGACTCCAAAAGTAGAGTTTTGTCCTTCACTTAATAGAAAGCACAAGTGTTTTCAGACATGTGTTTTGGTTTATGAGCTACACTACAATATGGGAGAAAAATGACTAAAAGGTGCTCCAAATATACAAGCATAATAATTGCAGACTTACTGTACATCTTTATTTAGTTTGGGTGTTGGTTTTTTTTTCAAGTCCTTAATCATAGATTGAAAAAACAGTGCTTTACAATAAGCCTGTGGAAACAGCATATACGATGAGATGACTGGGAGAAGGGCAAGATTACAACGCTTAAGGCTATTCAACAGACGTAGAGCAAAAACAAAAAGGACACTTGGAGCAGAACAAATTTTTTTTTAAACTGACACTTGAGTACACATGTTGCAGCAAACATTCAGAACCACAAGCAGCATTGCATGCACTTTCACTGTAGTGTGCTCGAACCCATGCATGAAAAAAGATGAACCTTTAGGAATCTTCAAATGCAGACACCGCTAAACAATTTCTTTCGCTGTAGCTATAATTGCTAGGAATTCTAAAACTCATGATCTGCAAATAAAAAAAAAAGGCCCAGGATGTTAGACAACTTCAAATACAGTCAGTACAAGTTCATAATAAATGTCAATACTAAGAAGCTAACTAATCCATGCCAGCCAGACTCCTGCTGTTCACAGTGGTACAATATCTGAGCTAAGGCACTGCAGCTAGTCAGGACAGGGAAATTAAAAAAGCTTCATAAAATGAAATGAAATTTTAGGGAAGTCATTAGCTGGGCTTGATTACCATGATTCACAGGGAAACGAGAAAAGCAGTTTACTTCAGAACCACAGGAACACCTTAAATCGCACTGGCTGTATTCACTGCAGTGAGTGTTTAAAAAAAAAAGTAGTAATTTTTTAATGAGTGTTTTTTTTTAAAAAAAGCTTCCAGCTATGCACAGTGCACTCTGGTAAGTCTGGGAAAGGGATAATTTATCAGCATGATAGCTGGAGCCTGCTCTTGGTTACTCTTTCACTCTTAGGCTCCCTAAAAATCAAAGTTGAATTTGCCAACCTCAGTGCAGAGGGGCAAGCTATTAACAGTGCAAAGAAAAGCTGTGCTTCTTCCAGCATTCAAAACCATGTCATAACCCAGTTCTAAATGGTGAAGGGCTAAGTTAATGTGCAAAAAGGTTTTTAGTTTCTCTCAAACCACTTTAATACAAAATATTCATCTTTTCCACAGCTGAAAGCCAGGCAGTTCTTTCAGTAAAGCAATATTCATAGCCTGGGATTGCTGCTCAGTCTTGGGAAGATGGTTAGCAGCAAATGCTATTAGGAAAATTTTAGTAACTATCCTATGCTGCACACAGTAAAGTTCTAAAGAGAGACTCATTAGGTACTCACTACCCCTACAGGACCCCGATGTGAGTGAAGTCTGATGAAAAAACTCAAATCAGGGTTAAAAGATGTCAGGAAAATTAAATAGAAGAGTCACATCTTAAGGCATGCCTTTTCGCATAACCATATCCCCAATAACCTTATTTAGCATTCTTTTCCAAAGCCACTGTTGGTGGGCAGTGACTTTTCACAATTAAATGGCTCATTTTGCAGCCAGCAGCTACCCGCCTGGTTAATGGCACCTTTGGCCCTCATAATGCCCATTTAATGAGGACACTTTCCACCATTTAGCACAGCCAGATTTTGTGAAGCTATTAGTCACTGCAAAGTCTCTCAGAGTTTCACAATACCGTCTATGTGTAGCCACAGCTTCTCTCACTGCTTGTTTTATTAATGCTGGCACAGCAGAGACTCATGTGCCCCACATCACCCAAGAAAGGGCAGTGACACACAGAGCTATTAGCATATATTGATACCTGTGCTCCCTAGCAGCTCACTGCCTTGAAGGTCAAGTTCCTTTGCCATCACGCTAGCACATAAACACAGCAGAAACCAACTAAAAAGTCCCATTGTGCTCAATTATATTTTTGCTTTTTGTCTGCTGTGTTACCAGCAGATCTTGTCTTGGGAAACAGGGCAAGACATTGCACTGCTGCAGTTACTGAAAGTTAGAAGGAATTTTTTTGCTTGGATTACTGAAATTAATCTTTTTATTTCTTTATTCATTATGCCTAAAACACAATTACCTTGCACATCTGTGACACAAGCATTTTTTCAGTAGTGTTTTATGCCAGACTGCAGTAATACAAGAGCCTGTTTTGATAAACTCAGGCACTCCAATATACGTAAAAAGTGTAAGATCTCAATAAAGTGTCTTGTTCTGACTGAGAAGGATGCAAAAGGATGCACTATGGGAGCCAAGAAAGGTAGTTTGAAGAGGTGAAAAAAAAGTTAATCAGAAGATTATGTAAGCAGTCTTAAACAATTATTGCACTAGGAAAGCACTCCACCTGAAGTAGAGGTTTTTCAGAAAAAAATATTAAAAAATACTGAATTTTTTCTGCAAGGATGCACTAGTAGCTTTTTTTTTTTTGGTAATTTGTTCATGTCCCACAAGAAGTCAGAAGGACAAGATGTACCAACCCACGGACTTCTACCCAGACACTGTTATGGTAACACACTGAGGTGTAGTATGTTTCCAAGAAATGACATAACACCTACCTTTGACATTTGAAGTTCCAGAACTCAGTCCTCTTCTCGAAAGTAACTATAAGGAGGAAAAAGATCTTCAGTGTGGGGTTTTTTGGGAGGGAAGGGCTGGTCCATTTGGTTGTTTTTCTCCCCCCTTTCTCTGCCAGCATGATAAAGCTGCACTTTAGACAGCTGATGGCACCTTCTGGTCAAACTCACTCAGCACCCTTGGAAGTCAAAATGTTGTTGGCCAAGTGTTTTATTAATGTTGGGAACAGGGTGCAGTTTTCGCTATATGCTAAATCCACATCCAACTGTTTCTAGATCATACCAATACTTTAGAAATAAACTCAAGTGCCCGTTTCCCCCATCTCCTCCACTCCCAGGTGCAATTCTTGGTATCTATGTAATGCTAAACCCTGCAAAACTCAGGGGGTGCCCTTTCAGACAGAACAGCAAACAAGGATGTCTTGCAGGCCATAAAAGATTGTTGAAGGCAAGATTGGAATTCAAGAATAGACCTGCCACATCTATTTGTCCATTAAAAAAAAAAAAAAGGTAAGGACTTTCCCCTGATACCGTTAAAATTAGCATCATTTTAACTGCTTTTCAAGGGGAATTTGCTCCATCTTCTGCTGATTCTCTGGAGGAAAAGGTAGGCATGGAAACAATGTCAAGCTACTAAACTCTGAACAGTTGCACGTTTCAGGCGCAGGAAGCCCCTTCATCTCTGCCCCCTAATGATATTAATGCATCAGGACAGCAAAATCTCCAAGAGCTCAGGACTATTAAAATAAATACTGGCTTCTGTCATTCCTCCGTAACAATAAAAGATAGGATATACAATAAACCTGAATTAGCTTTTAACATGGTTAGCATGTTAGTAAAACATGTAAGTTTTACTTCTAAAACATCGAACATGACAGCAGAAAAAGTCAGTCACATCTCTTATCTGTCACATAAACAAGGTATTCCTTAAGAGAATGCCTGTCACACTGAAGGACAGGGCTAGCTTCTGTACTCTGTCCCTCCACAGCTGTCCATCCTTCATGATTTAAGATTAATATTAAAGAAAAAAAAACACAAAACAGGAAAAGCAAGAAATAATTGTCAGGTTGCTCATCATTCCTGAGTGCTCACAGGTTTCAGAGCACTAGCAAAGACAAAGCCTTTTCCTCTCTGCCACCTAATGACACAAACATGGCACTACAGCCACATCTGCAACACGAGCTGGGGCACGGAGCTATTCCACAGGTGAACTTGCACCCACTGCTGCTCACCTCAGGTCTTTGAGAAAACCTCCTGGGTCTGCAATGTCACATGGCCCTCTGAAAAAGAAGTGGAAGATATATACACCGTTAATTTTACTTATTTAGATACACTTCAAAGCCTGGTTATATGGTTACTCTCTCACTGATAACAGAAATTTGAAAGGCCCAGTAAGAGAGGGAAGCTGAAGAAATAAATGCATAGCACAGGCATATTTTTACTTTCAGATAGGAAAAGGGTCACGGCTGCCAGCATGCAACTCCCAGGACGTGCTCCCAAAACTTGTGAGGTGGCTTTAGATGGATCACTTCAACTCATTCTTCTGTAAGACAATGTATGTACCAAGAGGATCCTACCGTTTTCAAGGCTAGATCATCAGAAAGCCACGCAGAGCCTTTCTGCTGCACATCCGCTACAGGTCAAACAGAACAGCTTTCTATTCTATTACATACAGATCTCATATTTAAGGCAATGAAAAAAATATAGGAAAGGCTTAGTTTCTCAAGAATCTCCTATTAACCAGCCTATTTATAAATAATGTCAGGCTATCAATCACTCTGAGTGCTCACGGGTTTCAGAACAAACGAGCGTAGAACATAGCCTGTCTCTGTCTGCCATCTAATTACACAAAGATGTCACAGCAGCCACCTTTGCAACGCCTGTGGCAGGTTAAAAAAAACAACGCCAAAACACCACAAAAACTGAAAAAGCTGATATTTACAGGTATTTGTAAGAACAAGATTATATGACCTACTCAGAAAGTAGTATTACAAAGGTATTTGGTGCATCTGTAGATCCTAAATGTAACACACCACTTCGAGAGTCGCTAAGATGCCTGAAACTTATTTGGACAGCTTGTGTTATGCACCACTTACCCTTGATTTTTCAAGACACTCAATCTTTTTCACTTTACCCTTTGTCTTCTGCCAGGCTGAAGAAAGAAAAAAAAAAAAAGAATAATACAGTTGATAACAAACAAGTGTTTAGCTGATTGCATAACACCCTTCTTTGTGAACTGCACCACTTAACAGAAAATCAGAAAACTAAAACATTAAAAAAAATTGTTGAAGAGATTCACTTTAGTTACACAAATCTTTAAAAAACATTTCCCTCAAAACCTGAAAAGGTGGCAGCCCTCAATTTCCTCCCCTCCTTCAATGGAAGCGCATCCCTTTGCCTTGTTTTACTTTAATCCTAGTATATTCGTATACATTAGTTTATAACATACTCGGTCTACAATGAACCGATCCTCTACCTGATCCACTGCGGCAGCACTCGATTATCTTAAAGGTCTTTTCCAACCTAAATTATTCTATGATTAACACAGCAGTGCCTGAAGCAAACGGAGCACCGGAGGGTGCCCAGGGGACCTGCGGGTCTCCTCCTGGCTGTGTCCGGACATGCCGCTGAGCGGGGCACGTTTTGTCCCGTCTGAGGCCCAGAAACCTGGGGAGGGCGAGCAGGCAGGGCCGGGGACTAAAGCCTCATTTTCCTGGTGGTCACTCAGACCAGTAAGAGCAGCAGCTCACACGCAGGCAGCCCACCTCGCTGGACACAGGAACCACCCGTGCCTCCACTCACGCCTTC
>NW_010565966.1:0-279 GCF_000687285.1 Phaethon lepturus
TCTGGCTCCTTGCACCCCCTTTTTGGGGGTCCCAAGCAGCCCAGATGCCCAGCCAGGGATGGGAGGAGAGGCAAGATGCCCCTGTGAAGTTCAGGGGCGCTGGGAGCACCGAGGGCTGCTTTGTCCTCAGGGAAGCTCCCAACCATCGGGGCTCTTCCCAAGCCACCCGATTTCCCGTCCGGATGCTGACTGGGCTTTGCTCTTCTCTTTCCCAGCTCACACCTGTGGGCAGCGGAGTCAGCGCCCACCCGGGCATTTGGGGTGGCAGCCGGAGGAGAG
>NW_010565966.1:482-903 GCF_000687285.1 Phaethon lepturus
GCCCATCCCCGCCCCCCCCCGACGGACGCAGCCGCTCCCCCGGGAACGCGTGGGGAGAAA
Organism: Phaethon lepturus; assembly: GCF_000687285.1. NCBI lineage: Eukaryota > Metazoa > Chordata > Aves > Phaethontiformes > Phaethontidae > Phaethon > Phaethon lepturus. The sequence continues at coordinate 543 of NW_010565966.1, forward strand.
CCGGACGAGCTCCATCAGCTTTGGCAGCGCTGGGGACGCGGGATGGTTTAGGCTGATAAACCCGTGAGCGTCTCTGGTCCCCGGGGAACTGGGAGGTCACAGCGCTGGGCTAGGTCCCCCGGGACGTGGGTAGCCCCGAGTGCCAAAGGAGGAATGGGAAGTCCACTCAGGCACTACTTACAGCCGCCGGGGACGGGAACAAACCTCGAGGGGCCGCTGGACGTCGAAGCACCGTGAGCATCAGCCCGTGGGAAGCCCGGGGCGGCAGTCTTTCCTCCGGCTGCGGGGACAGCAGGCTGCTTGCCATGAGGAGCCGAGGGGCAGCAGGTCAGTCGACCCCCTTTTTTCGAGCCGACGGGAG
>NW_010565967.1:0-792 GCF_000687285.1 Phaethon lepturus
TATTGATTTCATATTTCTCCATCTATGAATACACCATGTCAGCAGAACCCTATAAAACACTACAAAAAACCCGTCTTAAAATATAAACATTGTGCCTACATATAGTCATAGACTGCTGCAAGTTAATAAATCAAGATGAAGGTTCTATCAAAAGCCTAATAAAATCTCCTGCCCTTTGAGAGCTTTCTCACCTTTCATATCCTCTCACATTTAAACACCACTAAGAAAATTTTGAGAATAGCATGTTTCTTCTCTCTCCATTCCTAAACAAAAAATAATAAATAAATTGATGAACTCTTTTAAAATTATTTTCCCAAAACCAATCTCATAGAGATTAAATTTAGATCACTTTTATCCTGAAAAAGAGTCTTCAGGAAAAGAGTACTTAGCAACAACTATAAATTAGTATAGTATTTTAACTATATATGATTAACTCCTTTGTTTAGTTTTAATGATGAACAGCTAAATCTGATTAAAAAAAATTGACACCCAGAGTAATGATTAAAGACTTGTGATCACAATGCTTACTTTCTCTTTTTTTTGTAATGAAGGAAATATGAAAGTCTGCTTTCAAATAAATTCTAATTCACAATCACTACTTTCCTTAAAAGATATTCCTATTGCACAAAGTCAGCTTTTGTTTAGCCTATGGTTTAGTTTTTAAAAATCTCTAAAAAAAGTATTTTAAGTACTGTTCTTTAAATTAAAGTATGGTTCTTAAAATACAAGAATTCTTTTATAACTGTTACAAAAGTTGCAAAAATCTAGCTTTCTACTCCATGTAGTGTTTTT
>NW_010565967.1:1249-1802 GCF_000687285.1 Phaethon lepturus
TGTTGTTGCTTCTTGAGCACTGCTGATCTCTGCACAGCAAGTATACTTGGACTGGACTTCCAAAACTGAATTGGAATTCAGATACAAGAGTCATTTAAACCTACTGAAACTTTAAAGTTTACCACATACTTACTTTTCTTAAGATGAGCAGCATTACTATTAAGATGGATCTCAAAAACTCACTATAAAAAACCGCATACATTAATAATATTGGATAGCATTTTAAAGTAGCGAGACTTCTGGAGAAAGAAATGTTATATGAGAATTCCCAGCACAATTCTTACAGTAAGTATAACAATAGTTGTGCAGGCGTCTATTATTAAGATAACTTTTTTTTAAGTAAATTTTTAAACTGATCTAGATAAGTCCTTTCAGGCCACTTAGCTGATATATTTTTGTTTCATATAAGAATACTGAAGTACATAGAATCATAGAATATCTCAAGTTGCAAGGGACCCATAAGGATCATCAAGTCCAACTCCCTGCTCCTCACAGGAATACTTAAAACTAAACCATATCACCAAGAGCATCATCCAGATGCTCCTTGAACTCT
>NW_010565968.1:0-238 GCF_000687285.1 Phaethon lepturus
CGCCCGGCCCTCGGGGGGGGAAGGCGTTGGGTGCGTGCCCACATCAGCCCCTCGACGGCCGGGGAAGCCTCGTTGTGCTGAGCCTGCTCCTGCAAAGCAGCAGTCCCTAGCGCGACTGTGGAGCGGGGTGAATTTGCCGATCCTGGCTTCTAACCGTCTCCCCGCAACCCTTCCACCGAGGCTTTTACCTGCGTGGGCAGCCTGGGCATCTGTGGCACATCTGGAAGGGAGCGCGCTG
>NW_010565969.1:0-8915 GCF_000687285.1 Phaethon lepturus
TTCGTTCTCATTAAATAAGCTTATATATGTGATGAGGAACTGCTTTGAAGGTTTTAAAATCGACTGGCAGACCTAAGGAGGCAGTCGAAGGCAAATCGTTGCTGCTCCGGCGTTTCATCACGCGCCCCGGGGGCAGTGGCCGGGGCCGGGGCCGTCGCTGGCGCTGTGCACGGCGTGGCGAGTACCCGGTCCTTTTTCCCCGTCCTATCGAGCAAGGAGATGTACGGCGGGGGGGGACGCAAATTAAACTGCGGCTCGGCACTGGAGCCTTTTAAAGACTCTCATACATCAAAGAAGCATCGTTGCCTGTTGCAGAGGCACTCGCTTGAACTGACTGCCCGGCTGCCTTATACTGGGGAGAAGCAGGAGCCCTCGGGACCTGCCTTCCCCTTCCCTCTCCGGCAGCTGGAGGAAGGCTCAACAGTTGATGGGTAAATTTAACGTAGATTAATGCCACCCCAACTTTATTTTCCTGTCCAATATTAATATCTAAATAACACTGTCTGATCCCCTAATAAGAAGTCTTGTGTTGTTTTTTTTTTTTTTTTTTTTTTTGCCAGTATACAAACTTGTATCTTTGTGCTGGAGCTAGAAGTAAATTGTATTCTGAAAACCCAAACTCTGCAGGTGGTATGGGAAGGCCCTTTCCCTGCTAGGAAATGACATGGGAAAGGGAAAGAAGGTGTAAATCTCAAAGTTGTTATTTTAGGAGTCAGTTTGGTACTTTCTTCCAGCCTCAGGAGAGGGTGGTCTATTCCGAAATGTTAATCTTGCTTACATTTAGGCACAGAAAATGTGTGGAAATGTAAGGCATAATTTCATGTGTTGTTTCAGTAGAATACTGGAAGATGTTTTGTCATAAGTATGCAAAAGATTTTTTTTTTTTTTTAAAAAAGATGATGCTCATCTAATATCAAGATGAGGAAGGTTCTAGAGCTTGAGAAAGGAATATTTGTCTTCCTCAAATTAATCACCTGTTACATTTGGGCAAGAGTCCAGAGCAGACGTAATTTCCATGGCTGCTTTTCAGACATTTTTGTGTTTAATACGAAACTTTAAATTATTCTCATCTTTATTTTAGACACAGAGTTAAGGGATAGTTTTGTACAGCGGGTAGTTATGTGAAGTAACAAAGCGGGCACTTGCTGAGTTCACAGCAAGTGCTTCGACGTCCTGCATCTAAATACGTGATTACAGCGTTAACTGTACGGACGTTTCCACACAGTTCGAGTGCTACAGGGAGTTCGAAGACATCGCTCCCAGGTGTTTGGATCTCTCACGTCTGAGTGTTTTTCTCTGTTGAGGTGTGGGATGAGAACTGTTTCTCCCTATGTCCCACTACGTTGTCCCTCTTGAGCAGTCTGTCCATGTGGGATCGCTCCTCTGAGGGGAGAGGCACGTTTGGTGCAAACTCTGGTAGAATTTAGGAGTTGATTGATTCCGCCCCCCGCTGCCTGAAACTCATACAAATAACATCTCCTGCCCCATTTTTAGAGGAGGAGATATTTCCAGCCTGGCCACGGTAGATGAAGCGCAATATGGTGCTACGTCCTTGCCCGCGCGAGTGCCAAGCGGGATGACAGCAGTGCGCCTCGCCCGGCGCGTCACCCGCCTTCGCTTTTTTCATTTCTGCATTGATCAGAATTAATGGATGCATTTAAACTGGACGGTTGGCGTATTGCAATAAAAAGGAGAATAAAGGCGAGAGGAATTAGGTAAGCCTGCAAGTTTCCTTTTTTGCTCCCTTTCCTGCTGGCCACAGGCCTGTGCTGGCAGGAGATAAACTGCTCGTGGATGAGTTTAAATGAAAACCTGCAACATTCCTGACTCGCAGTGGTGTCCCGATGCTACTTTGCTCTTCCAGCAAAGGAGGAGGGGGTAAAATGTAACCTAATTTATAGAATTACCATGTTTTTAATGTGAGTGCATTCATCCTAGCCATTACTTAGTGTAATGAATTTCTGAACTTTGTAGTGCAGATTTTACTGGAGATGCCACAAGAACAATTAATATATGGCAGGAACTGGAAGAAAGTGATTCTTCTCAGGTTAAAATAAATGGTTCTCAACAAAATTTCATATAGGTTCAGCTGGGAAATAGTGACAAGACAAATGCTGCCTAATTTAATTAGATGAATTTTTTTTTTCATTTTACAGTTCTGGTTTTCCATTGAAATATGTTGCAAACTGGAAGACATTAGCTATGATATTGTCCTAATTTAATCGGAGCCGTTTCTCTTACGAGTCTCCTGACTTTCATTACTCAAGCAAGCTTCTTTCTCATTGTTTGTAGTTAAACAGAAAACCTGGGTACATTTATGGCTATGTATTTGTAGTTGTGCTATTTTGTCCTCCAGGAACATCTTTTGGGAAAGATTATATTCCATAGAAAAACTAAGTTTTCAATATAACCCATAGAAAAATTTAACATATATCTGTATTAGAAGTGCGTTGTTAATGACAAATTAGTTTTTAAATGGTTTTATGCAATTTTTTTCTTTTAACAGCTCTTGATTTAAAGAGGAAGAACGTGCCTATAAAGTACAGTTTATTGTATAGTGAGCTCTCTATAGGGAACAGTATTGATCATCCCTGGTATCCTGTATACCAGGCGATCAGCCTGACTGAATTTGCCTTAGGCGTGTTGAAAACAGTCACCTTTTTGGTCTTAATCTATTTCAGCAATTAAAAATGCATGAAGTGCTTTAATTAAACCATTCAATGCTTGCATGTAGGATGCAGTTTCTTGGAAGTATGATTAGTTTTGTGTATGAAAGAACTACTGGCTCTGTCCACAACTGATGCCATACTGGTGATCAGCAGTCGGTGCAGTGAAGCAAGGCATCTGGCGTGTTGTGGTCTGGGTGGGAGGTACCATACATCTCATTAACTGGAAGAGAAAATAAATTCTGTTTTAAATTCTCTAGCAGATGCCATCTTGAAAAAATAACAAATTTGGAAAAAATAATTTGGTGATAATAAATTAAATATATTTTGTAAAAGCTAAGTTACACATTCATACATATATATATATATAGTTGTATGATGCCTTTTAATATCTTGCAGTTTAACCTGATAAAAGCAGTGTGTGCACTCTCCTGAAATAGTAAAAGAATTATTTCTGGAATTACCTGGTACACTTCTGGTCTTTTAGTGACTTTAAAGGGAATGTTTTTAGCTTTACAAAAGGCAATTCTGTTCTCTCCAGATACTTCTGTTAGAGTGATTTCTTCTAAATTGCAGTTAGGATGTGATTTGTTCTGATTGTCATGATGCATGTCTTATGTTTTAACTTTCTCTTTATACCCTTAATACAATATACCCATAGTGTGTGTGTGTGTATGCAGTGTCTGTATGTGTGATTTCGCAGTTTTGATATTTTTAATGTGGCACTTCAGTATCTCCTTTTTCTCTAATTTTGTGTTTAGCATCTTTTGCATGGGATGACTGAAAACTAGTTAAAAAAAATAATGCTTCGGAATCTGTTCCTGTCAGCCAGCTTTAATTGTTGTAGCCTTACAGTCAGGTAAGTGAGTTCATTTCATTCCTGATGTAAGGTGTTGCTCAGTCATCCTACCCAGCGAAGGACTGAGGAAAAAAACCTGCTTCTTCCACTGCTTATATTCTTAGAAATTGGATGGCACTTCCCTGTTTTTTTGTTGTATAGTCCAGCTCATTCATTCTAGGCAGTACTCATGTATGTATGTGAAATTTGTGTTTTAGGAGATCTCAAACTAAGTAGGAGTCATGTAAGTGGCACATTGTAGTTCATTGATTTGATGGAACTAATGCAGATTTTATACTGAACGAGGTGTGTATGGGGCCTGTGATTTGCGTGCAATAAATTGGACTAATGGAGAGATTGATAGACTTTTCGTTGGGAGTCTAATTCTTTTCTTGTCTATAAATTAAAACTTTCTCTACTGCAGGCGTAAGCATATGTGTCCCTTCTAAGTGTAGGTTGCTTTGGGTTTGGAAAGACACCACCTAATGGTGTTCAGGTACAAGTTGGAATTTTTCAGCTATTTTGCTGTTAGGAGACTTTCCAGTTTAAGCTCAGATGACTTATTTTTTCCAGTTTTATTTCTTTTTTTGTTTTTTCCCTGTGCATCCTTAGGATGTAGTCTCTATTGGTTTAACTTTACTTGTCATTTTCTGTGTAGACTGGTCACTTGGCTGGTATATGTAGATGGGAAATGGTGGATTAAGTCAGTCAATGACGGGTTGTGTTACTGTTATTAAAAGGGTAATCTGGTCCTTTCTTCATCCTCAGACAGCTTTTCCTAATAGGATTGAGGTGGATGTGTGTGGCCTGAAAGCTGATGTTTAAAATTTGATGCAAATAATAAAACCTGCAAAATTTAATGCCTGCGAGTTAAAAAATCACCTGTTATACTGCAGATCATCCTGTTGTCAGATGTCATTTCATATCAGCTTGGCGCTTAACCTCACTGTTGATTCATGGACATGAATTGATGGTGATGTTTTCTGACTGCGGAAATTCCTGATGGTACCACCGCGAAGGACGTGGATTCATTCCCCGGTTCTGCTGGGCACCCTTTGGTGCCCGGTGTGCGGGTGTGGAGGGGTGCGGGGGGCTGCCAAGCGCAGTGCTGTTTCTGAAGTCTATTACAAATTCTGTAGCTCTTTATATTACAGTCTTTAATTCGCCCCCCCCCCTTTCTGAATGCTAAGCCATGCTAAAATTCTAACACACGGCTATGAATCAATTTTTGTTTCTCCTTACCTTCAATTAGAAATGAGATAATTTGTTACGAGGTTGTTTTCAGTAGCTGGCTCTTTTGCATTTTCCTTGCCGCTTGCCAAATCCTGGTGCATAATCACATGCTCATGGCAGGGGGGGTGGACTAGATGACCTTTAAAGGTCCCTTCTAGCCCAAACTATTCTGTGATTCTGTGATTCCCTCTTGCTAGGATGTGACTAATTAGACTAATGTATAATTTTGTACAAAGCATAACCTGGCCGTAGGGGAGAACTGCGTGTCCTTGGCGGCTATAGACACTGTGGCAAGTCATACTTTCCTCTTAGCTTTACTGCTTTTCATAGAATTGTAGAATCATTAGGGTTGGAAAAGACCTTTAAGATCATCAAGTCCAACCATCAACCCAACACCCCCATGCCCACTAAACCATGTCCTGAAGTGCCACGTCTACATGTTTTTTGACCCCCCCCAGTGATGGTGACTCCCCCACCTCCCTGGGCAGCCTGTGCCAATGCTTGACCACCCTCTCGGTGAAGAAATTTGTCCTAATATCCAATCTAAACCTCCCCTGGTGCAACTTGAGGCCATTTCCTCTCGTCCTATCGCTGGTTACTTGGGAGAAGAGGCCAACCCCCACCTCACCACAACCCCCTTTCAGGTAGCTGCAGAGAGCGATGAGGGCGCCCCTCAGCCTCCTCCAGACTGAACACCCCCAGTTCCCTCAGCCGCTCCTCATCAGACTTGTGCTCCAGACCCCTCCCCAGCTCCGTTGCCCTTCTCTGGACACGCTCCAGCACCTCAATGTCCTTCTTGTCGTGAGGGGCCCAACACTGAACACAGGATTCGAGGTGCGGCCTCACCAGGAGGGGAGCATGATCACTTCCCACTTTTGCTGGAGTTCAGCCTCACTTCGACAGGGGAAAGCAGCAGGGCTCTGGAGTGTGAAAGTGGTGGATCCCCAGCTGACTGAGCAGCATTTATAACAAGTCACAGCCTTGCAGGAGAGGAGGTCCCGTGGAAACCTGGTGGCTGGCTACTCAGTGTGCCTCTGCAAGGGCTCCGCTGCGGTGAGTGCCCATGGCTGCTCTTCTCTGGCCAGGAGAAAGGTAGCCAGCTCCTGCCCAACAGGCTGGAACGACGTGCAGGACTTAGCTTTAACCAGCGAGGCTGGAGTGTTCGAAAGAAGTGAGTGTTTTGTCATCTGGAGGCTTTAAAGAATTGCTTCGCTAAGAAGCCATCTCTGCAAGGATGATACCTCAGCATGCTGGCGATGTGCTCGGTGATTCCTGGTGGTGCTGGGCAGGAGGGTTTCCCCGTGGTGCGGTGCGCGGACCTTCAGCATGAAGGTGTCAGGAAGGGGACAGTGGCCACTAAGAGCAGCGGAGGTGTTAGAGGAACGGGGAGGTCCCCCTTCCGCGTCTGCAGCCCCTCCTCCGTGGTGGCAACGCCACGTCCTTCCACACCGCCGGTCACTACTTAAATAGGGGCACGCGCAGTTGTCTTCCCCGGGGGTGTCACGGGATGCTTTTCTCGCTCTTGCTTCCTTTACTCTTTTCTTAAGTGTGGGTTGCTTGAGGAACTCTCCTTTACTGAATGGCTTTGCAAATGAACAAAAATAGCTGTCTGGTACTCTGGGTTATTGGAACACAGTCATTGACCGTACCTGAAAAATCACAGGTACCTAGTTGGTTTATTAGTAATTATTTTATAGTTTATTTTCTCAGTTATGGGGTGCAAGTCTAAAAATGACCAACGGAAGTCTAGAATTTTTATATCACTTGCTAGATCAGTGTGATTTACTGTCTGTGGGAACCGGCAATCTTCCCTTTTTCTTTTTTGTAAATCATGAGTTGCAGTGATTTGTGACACGACAGTACCAGACTTATTACAGCCTCCACAAGTTAGTAAGTTTACACAAGTCGTAAAAAGAAGATTTATTACCATGCTGACACCATGATTTAGGTCAACAGGCCTAGACAGGGAAGTGTTTTGCTTGATAATGTAAAACTTTTCAGTAGCTTTTTTTATAAGGGAAATTAAACTGATTCCTTTGGGTGAAGAAAAATTTCTGTTTTGCATTTAATTTTCATTACACTTAATAAAGAATAATATTTGTTAAAAAGGCATATTGATTTGTACAATCATGTCAAATTTAGCTGATCTCTTTGAATAATGAAATATTTAATTAAAACTGTTTTTCCTGTAGAAAATCGTTCCATAAGTGGAACATAGGAATTATTAGTATGAAAATGCAACGTTTGAAGATGCTGCTTGCTTGCAGAAATGGAGATCTTACAGAAAAGCTTCACTGCCCGGGTGCTGCTGTTCATGAGCACCTGGCTGTGCACAGCCTTTTCCTTATAAAAAGTGGTGATTTTGAATGGGAATGTCACAAGTTGCCATTTGCTCAGTTTTGGATCTCTTTGCCAAGGTAGGATTTGCCTGTCCTGACTTGCCCCTAGGGCAGTAAAAAAATCCTGCAAATGCCCATTCCCATCTGTAAATGGATTTGCCCCTTGCTAGCGAGGAGTATAAAATTTTCAAGGATAAAAGAGATTTCTTAAGCAAGCACCTTAAGTTTTTCACCAGGCAGTGGCTCTTCAGAAGGAATCTCCTTCCTTTTTTTTTTTTTTTTTTTTTTTTCTTTCACTGAAATAACATTTTCTGGGCTAGACCAACCACGAGTGATTGATGTGTGCTGCTGAAATGTGACATAATAACCCATCGAGCTTCATATCAAATTAGAGTAATGGACGATGCTGCGTGTGCATCCCGGCGGTGGGCTCACAGCGTGTCAATCCAAGTGGCGGTTGTCCTGAAGGCAGTTAGTCCCGGTGTTCGTAACCAAACGGACCGGTGCACGTGGACTTGCTCTTCCTCAGCCATGCCTTAGGGCTGCTTTCGACAGCTGCAGGTGGGTGCGTGCATAGGACTCTGAGGGAGGGGTGATTTGGGGACGTGGAGGAGGAAACCTGCCGCCCTCAGCCCCGCTCTGGTCCCCGTGGCACTGGGAGATGTCCCATGGGGATCACAGGCTCGCCTGCCCTTTCCCTTCTCCTGAACCCTCCGATGTCTGGGATATGCTGCATTTGGGAACGCTCAGCACCTTCCTGCATATGATTGAATTTGAGGCGTCAAAATTTGCTGTTGGTTGGAGGCAAGGAGGGGGAAGGATGCTGTTTTCAGCATCCCTCCTGCTTCCCGTCTGGAGCCGAGTGGGCAGACGGTTACTTTCACGAAACTAAGAAAATTCAAGAAATATTTTTCTCTCTAAACTTTTGCCTTGTTCAAGTATAGCATGGAAGACTAAAAACATTGAGTTGTTCAGCCCTGCAGGAAGAAAGCACAGAGCAACCACAAAGAATGTTTTACTAAAGATTTACTGAAGACATGTGTAAATAAATTCAGGCGGCTATTAAACATTGCCTTTTTCATAAATGTGGAAAAAGCAAACCTGTTAATGAAAGCAGATAAAATGCTGAGGTAGAAAAACTATGTGTCAGTAGTGGTTTGACTTTATAAGGCACTGTAAAATACTATAGAATGCCAACCAAGGGGGTCAGGGAAGGTTTAAAAAAATAAATGAAATGCCTCTTACCTTCATTCCATTCGATTACTGTCTGCTTAATTTTGTTTTGCAGAAGACTGGTTTGACAGTCACCGTTAATCTTGCATTTGTTACTCTGCCTTTACTTCAATATTTTTGGCTTTGTTTGTAATGGTGGTGGGTTTTTTGGTTTGTTTTTTTGTTTTTTTTTTTTTTTTAAGAACTGCTACTGCTGCAGTAAAAAAAAGGCACAAACCTATATACATGTACTTGTTGGACAAAGATCTGTACAGGCCGGTAGAATATTTTATAAAGAGCCTCCATTGTGTGGTGCCCATGGTGGGCCGGAGGGCAGCGGGAGCACATCAAGGACGCCCAGGACAAGGGGGTCTCTTGCTGAGCAGCAGAAACTTATGCAACGTGGCCCAAAATGTGTGGCAGGCTGATCCTCGGTGTTTGCCTTCCATCAGCTTTGGCTTGCTTAGCACTTGGCATCAGTAAGATGTTTCCATTACATTTCCATTAATACTGATACACTTCTTTCCTGGCCTACGGCTCGTTTGTAATTCTTTTCAGAGTGGTAACTCGTATCTCGCAGTGTGCGCAAGCCCAGGGTCCGGCCGCGTAACGCAGCCACGCCAGCGA
>NW_010565970.1:0-213 GCF_000687285.1 Phaethon lepturus
ACACGAGCACATGGACACGCAGGCACGGGCACACGCGTGCAGCCCGCATACGCACGCTGGCATGCACACGCTGACACGCAGGCATGCAGAGATCTGCACACACGCTCGTGTGCAAGCCCACGCAGGGGCACGTGCACCCTTGCACGGCCAGAACCAGGGAGCTGGGAAGGGGCCGGCTGGACTACCCAAATCCAAGCACTTGCAGCAGTTCGT
>NW_010565970.1:529-2906 GCF_000687285.1 Phaethon lepturus
CTGTACTACCCAAATCCCAGCACTTTCAGCAGTTCCTCGCATGTCCTCGCAGAGGGGTGAGGCGAAGAGCGGCCACGCAGCTAATCCCCACGCAGGATTTGGTGTAGGCACTCGAGAGAGGAAAAGTGGGTGGAAATTATCCCAGTAGCTCCTGGAGTTTGGGATCGGGAGGGCCTTTCGGCGCAAGGGGCTCAGCTTTGTGGCTTGGAGGGGGGGGAAGACCCACACCCGGACCACGGGCCCCCACACAGCCAGACCCACGGCTCCCATCACACTTCCAGGTGGGTTTTGATTCCAGTTCACGAAAATTGGGGAGACAGGGCTTTTGCAGGGTAGAGAGGGCGATGGGAGGTTTAAGATGCCGGAGGCAAGAGTAACCCCGGCTGGGAATACGGCTGGGAACTTCGCCGCTTGCAGAGGCAGAGCAGGGTGTGGGTCCCGGGGCGGGGGTGAAGTGGGTTATATGTGTTTGTACCCACTGGATAACTTGGGCCATGCCTGGGAGCAGAGAGGACTTGGCAGCCCCCCGGAGTCCCCTCCCTCCCTCCCTCCATGCTGGCAGGGATTTTTCAAAGGAGCAGCAGGGAAGGTGCCAAATTCAGAAAGAGTTTGGTTCTAATTCCCTGGAAATCCCAGCCTACGGCGCTTTTTTTTTTTTCCCCCTCCTTCCTTTTCTCTTGGTCGTGAGGATTTGCAAGGTGCTTGGCTGCAGCCTGCATCCCTGGGTGCCCTGCCACCCTGCACCGCTTCCTGGAGGCAGGAATTCTCCCAGGAAATCCCCCTGAGCTCCCCACTCCTCCTCCAAGCAAGCAAAAAGCTGCCATTAGAAATCTGCTCTCCATTTAAATTTAGATGCCTGCATTATCTTGAATTTGGATTTATTAATTATTTGCATCTGGTTCATATCAAAAAAAGTTGAGCAATGCAGATGTCCTGATTTTGGCATCAGCTTGGAGGAGAAACACAAAATTTGCCGGCGTTTCTATTGTCTCCTTAAACAATGGCCCGTCAGAAGCGGCCGGGAATTACGATTCCCTTCGCAGGGGTCCGACATGAGTTAAGCATCCGTCCAGCTTGCGTGATCTCCTCGCTATGGGTGACTGCGATCTCCTCGCTATGGGTGACTGCGGCTCATTTCCCAGCCATAGAGATTAGTCTAATTAGCAGAGCAAATCTGGGTAAGGCGAGCTCTTGTAATTAGTAATCAGCTGGATGTTTCCACGCACTTTCTTTGCCTGAGGGGTAGAGAGGAGTTTAGTGGATGGCCCCGTTTTGGGAGAAGGGAGGACTTTGGAGAAGTCAAGGTGAGCGGGGCTGGTGGCACTGGTGGCACTGGTCACTCCTGGGCGTTGCTGCATCCCATTTACCCATCGGGACCTTCTCGCCTGGGGGAGCCCATCAAGCACGGGGTGGAAAGCAAAGGCACAGACCCGTCTGTGTCCCCAAACCACCCCAGCACCGTCTTTCCCCGCAGCCTGCTGTCCTGGATCGTGTTCCGAGTGGCACCGGTGGCCCTGGTAGCTCCTGGCTGCCGTCTGGGACGTGTGACCTGAAGATGGGAAGCTGGCAAGATGCTTCTCCGTGGCTTGGCCGGGCGTGGAGGTGGTGTCTCCATCAGCCAGTTCTTAGTGGAGGTGGTTGTGTGTCACGTCTCGTCCGTCCCGTCCTTCCCTTGGGGAACTGAGGTCTGTGCTGCCGCGGAGAGCGAAACGGGCGTGTTCCAGACTGGTGAGCCGCCTTTGGGCTTTGGGCCACGGGCAGAGGGCAAATAGTCACAGCCGGGGTCTCCTGTGCTGCAGCAAAGGTGAAACTGGATCACAAGCCCCGTTAAAAGCAGGAGTGAGACCCCCAGCCCAGGACCAGAAGGTGGTTCCCGCTGAGAAGGGGGATAATCCTTCCCACGCCGTCATAATTAGAGTTACTGAGTTTATGTGAAAGCTTCTAGGAGGGAACTTAATTAATTATGATTGATTAACGGGTGTCCCCAGCCAAAGCTGAAGCAGGAGGGACAGATTTTGTCACCGTGTTGGGAACACGCTTGTGCTGGGGTCACGGCCGGGAGATTCGCCCCTCGGGACCGAGCCCAGAGGAGGCTTTGCAGCCTCGGGCTGGGAGCTGCCGGTGTGTGCTGGGATGGTGAGAGGGTTTTCTTCTGCTGGGAGAGACCCAGAAAGAGCCCGGTGGCTTTTTATCTTCTCTCTTCTCTCTGGACACCTTGAATGTGTAGCCAAGGGGGGAAATTTGAAGTGGACTTGAGAAAAATAGGAAAGGAGGAGGCACCCCGTGGGCGAGGACATGGGGCCTCAGACTACCCCGAGCATCCAAGGTGACGGTTGCACCACACGCCGGGACCGACGCTGCTCCCGCGCCGGCTTCG
>NW_010565970.1:3072-3318 GCF_000687285.1 Phaethon lepturus
TCTCGCCCCCATCCGTGACGGGAGGTGAGGTGGGGAGAGGGGAGCTGGTGCCTGGGCGCTGCTCCGTGCGATCCCCTCCCTGCCCCGTGCCGGGGGCGGCGGTGGAGGTTAGGCTGAAAAAGGGAGTTATTTTTAAGCGTCTCATCTCGGCGCAGACTGTCATTACCATCCTCCGGTGCGTGGGGAAGGCAGGGAGGGCTCCCGCGGCTCGGCGCGTCCTCGTACCCGCGAGGTCTCGGCTGCCCG
>NW_010565970.1:3371-3708 GCF_000687285.1 Phaethon lepturus
CCCTGCGGAGAGGGGAGCAGGGGGAGCTCAGCTTTGGCATCACGGGCTCCTGCGGGGGCTTGGACGAGGCGGAGGGGGCTGCGCCGTGCCTCGGCGCTTTGGGAGTGTCATCCATCACCGCGGTCTTTAAACACGCTGCGGGGCTTTGCTGGCTGATTTGGCAATGGATTTCAAAACCAGTTTGTTCCCAAAATCAGGAGAGCGGCTCTAAAGGCGCGACATTTTAAGGAAAGAAAAGGAAAAAGGAAAAAGGAGACGCTTTCTGTTTGCCAGGCATCTCGGGAGTGTCTGTTCACAGCCTGGGCTGCTCCCCGTGTCCGCGCCCCGGGGTGACGCG
>NW_010565971.1:0-1678 GCF_000687285.1 Phaethon lepturus
ACCGCACGCTGTGCAAAATCCCCATCCCCGTCACGGGCATGTCTTGCCAGCAAGGGAGATAGAGAGGTGGAAACTCCTTATCCTGTGACCGGGGCCATGTTGCTGACACTAAATTTGGGATCTCCATTTGCAGAATAATTTTTTATTTCATCCATGCTAACAACGCATCTGGAGTATCGTGTCTAGTTTGGGGGTCCCCAGTAAAGAAAGGTTTTAACACAGTTAATGTTAACACACTAAGAGAGAGTTCAGCGGTGGGTCACTGAGACGGTTGGGGAACTGCGGCATATGACACATGGGGAGAGGCTGCCAGAGCTGGGTTTGTTCAGCCATAAGGTGAGACGGGGAGATCTCACTGCTGCCTGCAACGGGAGGGCACAGAGAAGGTGGAGCCAGACTTTTCTCGGAGATTCGCCATAGCAGGAGAAGAGGCAACGGGCACAAAGTGGAACATGAGAAATTCAGATGTGGTGTGGGAAAAACTTCTTTATCATAAGGGTCACCGAAGACTGAAATGGTGCCTGAAATAGTTATGAAATCTCCCTTCTTGGAAATATTCAGAACTCAGCTGGACAAAGCCATAAATAAGCTGCTTTAATTGGGCCTGCTTTGGGTGGGGGTTTGGACTAAGTGGCCTCTGGGGCACCTTCCCGACTTCAATTAGTTTGTGATTCTGTAAACTTCATTTATTGAGCTACGCTTTTTCTTCCCCTGTGTGGCTTCTGTTAGCCAAGCCCGGGCCCATTTCTGTTCATTGTGATTTGGGAAAATGTGGCTTTATCACGACAGAGCAGGGGTTGGAAATTGTTTTTATCCCATTGTACTGAGCAGATCTGTGCATCTCACCTCGTCTTTGTTCAGGGATGGTATACAAGCATGCTATACAGCATGCCTCTGCTAAATAGTCACACAGTTAAACTTCATTTTCACCTGGCTCGGAACAATCAATTGTATAAGAGATCCAGTGAGTCTTCCTAAAGCACTGAAGACCGAGAAGTTTTGTCTCAGAATACACTGAGCCTTGAAGCCTGGAGATGACTCACAAAACATAACCAAACCACAGTGAGATTATGCTTTTAATGATTTTTGATCAAGGAAAATACTCCCGTTTGCTCAATATTCCCACCAGGAGTCTTTGACACCAGGGCAAGAATTTGCGATCAATCTCAGCAAATGCAACTCCCCAAAATCTTTTCCTAAACATCCAGGGAAATAAGCATCTGTCCATTTCCAAAGATTTGTTTTTCCCAGTAGTCATCCTTGCTGTTAATTATGGCTTGTGCAAAGCTTGACTTTTTGTGACCGTGAACTCTCTCTAAAATGAAAAAAATACCTCTTTGATGTGGAGATAATATACTTGTTATAAACCCTATCCCCTAGCATCTCTCATAACTGCACAACTAAAGTACTAAATATATACACTCCCACTCAGAGCTGGTATTATATTGTCAGCACTTCAGAGTTAATTATTTTTGCTTTCAAAGAAGGAAAAGTAATTTTTAAATTGGTTTAATGTCAGTCTCACACCAAAGGTGTTTCTTACTGCATTTCTTCCATAAACCATCCAATAGCATTAATTAAAATTCTATTTTTTTCCCAGCTTCTTCTTTCACTGTGAAGACTGGATCTTTAGGTGAAATAAGTAAATAGTGGTGTCCTGGTTTCAGCCAGGGTAGAG
>NW_010565972.1:0-1945 GCF_000687285.1 Phaethon lepturus
CTTGAGGGGGTGACAAAAAGGGGGATTTATTGCAGAGAATTGAAACAGAAACGCATATCCCAGGTCCTTCCCCTTCGGGTGGTGATCAGGAGGGAGCGTGCCCTTCCCAAGCCATCCGCCTGACACTGTTGGGGACTGAAACTGGGTGTATTTTTCCCTGGTTGACTTCCATCCACCCATAGCTTCACTGTGATGGGCTGAAAACCCAACTGCATGCTTCTAGAAAACACCTGAAGGATCCCCCTCAGCCTGGAGAGGACCTACAGGAGGGATGCAGGCTGGAGGAGCTTCTTTTGGTTAGAACTTCTATGCAGCTGGGCAGTTTTCCTGCCGACGCATCCTGAGAAACCTGTAGTTGGTCCTGGGGAAGTGTGAAGGAGGGAGGCGGCGTGCCGAGGCTGTGGGGAGGTGGCACACATTCATGGGTGTCTGCTGCAGGATTTGACTTTTCACAATGGGATGCGGTTCAGTGGAAAGCCAAGAGAGGGACGGGAGGGTGAGACCTCAGCGGGCTGCGAACACTGGTGTAGGCAGAGACACGGAGCGGCGGTCCCCAGACAGGCAGCTGGTTGTTATGGGCTAGACTGGGATCGTTGGTGCTCTGCGGTCCCCGGATGATGTTACCGTAACCCTGCGTTCACATCCTTCCCCGTTTCACCTGGAAAGAGGGGGACAGGCAGCTTTTTGGGGGGCTGACGGCACTTCCAAGGAAAGCAAGGTCAGACCTTGCGGTGAGAAAGTATCGCTGAGCCCAGAAACCAAGAGACAACGGAAAAAGAAGGAATGGAGGTGGGGAGGAGGATGGAGATGAGAGGATCAAAAGGGGGGATGTGGATCAGGGCACGGAGCCAGCCCGGCAGACAACGCCCAGGGCTTCCCAAAAAAAAACGGAGGATGGGGTGGACCAGCGACAGCTGGAAGATTTAATTGCTCCTCTCCGCAGACCTGCTCGGCTCCCTCCCTCCCAGATCTGCATTTCAATATGAGAGCAGCAGTAAGTGGGATGCCGCTGGAAGGGGTTAGAATGATTAATCATTTAAAAAGCAAGATCTT
Organism: Phaethon lepturus; assembly: GCF_000687285.1. Classification (NCBI taxonomy): domain Eukaryota; kingdom Metazoa; phylum Chordata; class Aves; order Phaethontiformes; family Phaethontidae; genus Phaethon; species Phaethon lepturus. The sequence goes on from NW_010565972.1 coordinate 1,054, forward strand.
AATTACAGGGTGCAATTTTTGCTATTTAAGGAGTCCATTAGTTTCCAGAAAGGGAAAAATATATATATATATTGCAGGTTATTCTCCTTTTGAAGAAAAGGGGGGGGGCGACTGGGGGCCGTGGCACCAGGGCTGGCGTGGCCGCCCCGCCGAGGCGAGGGCGGTGCGAAAGCGTTGGTGTGCGAGGACGGCGAGGGGGAGGTGGTGTCATTTGTTCCCCAAGTGATAGTTTTGAAGGGTGCTGGCTGCGAGCGTTTGCCACGCTCCACCACGCGTTGGCACAATCTGTGCCAGAGCAGGCAGACGGCTTCTGCTCAGCCTCCCCCGGCACGGATCCTCCGCCCGGGGGCAAGGGGAGGATTCGGCCGCTGTCAGCACTGCTGACCCCTTGGCCGAAATAGCTCCCAAAGGGCGTATTTGGGGGTAATTGCCGTGATAACAGCTTGCCTGCTGGGAGCCGGGCTGAGACCGCGCACAGTTCGTCTCGCCTGTGGCTGGGGCAGCTCTGGCCGTGCTGGGGGCTGCGGAGCATCACAGGCCACATTGCCACTCCTGATCGGGGACATGGGCCATCGGGGCACAGGGGGATGCCGGCTCAACCGATGCCCGCAATGCGCCAGCCCCGGCGGCTGCGGGCTCAGCCCCGTCTCGCCCCGCGCCGCAGCCTGGAGGGAGGTGACAGGGGTTAATCGCCCACCGCCTCCCCTCTGACCCCTCTGTGGGTTTTTCTCTTGTATGGTCATTTAGCCGTCCCCTGACACAAAAGGGAGCGATTAAACACAGCTCAGGCCCTTCATGCTTTAGTGGATTAATTTGCTGATCCCCCACGGATTAAAGGTCTCGACAGGATCAGCGGGAGCAGCGGGGCAGACCCCGGCGGGGGGGTGGCAGT
>NW_010565972.1:2376-3536 GCF_000687285.1 Phaethon lepturus
GGAGGAGGCCAGTGATAGTCCTGGGCAAGCCCCAGCCCACAGCAATCCCCCTCTCCAGGGACCTCGCCCTGTCACCGAGCTGTGTCAGGGTTCAAGGCATCGGAAACTCACCTAAATACCGCGGCCCCCAACCCTCCTGCTCACTTCGCCGAGCAACCGGAGGACGGGGGTCCCTGTCGCCCCGCTCGCTCCAGCGACGGGAGCAGAGTCCGTCCCTGATGCACCCAGCAAGGGCGGACGGGGCGAGCGTCGCCGGCTGCTCCGGAGGAAAGGGGGGACGGTGGGGACTTTGGGGGGCTGCACCCCAGTGGGGGGGTCGTGGTTGCCCTCCCCAGGCCTGCCAGAGATTGCATCTGCCTTTAATTACTCCCTCTCTGCATATCAGATGCTTGTGCACCTTCTGCACATGAATGCTGATTAATTGCAGGGTTAGGCTCCAAGGCAGGCCGGACCACATTATTTCTGATGTTTGCTCTTTTCACGAGGAGAATAAATGCCATGAATCCACAGTAATCAGTGGCTTTTAGCTTGTCACTCTTATGACACTCTTTACTTAGACCAGGAAATGGCAAATGTGGTGGAAATAAGAACTTTATTATCTCTTTTTTTTTTTTCTTTTCCCCAAAAGGGAGGTGTGTGGCAAGGGTAGAATCTGTACTGAGGAGTGTTGGGCCTCTGACCAATGGGAGATACGGTTTGGGATCAATTTTTTAGAGAAGGCTAGTCTGTTTGGATAAGAGAGAAAGGGAAGAGGAAACTTCCCTAAATTCTCGTGGCGGGGGAGGGGAGGAAGTGGCTCCATTTTCCCGGCACCCGAGGAACCGTGCTTCGCTCTGTTCAGTGAGGGAGAGAAGAAAAGCAGCAGCATCTTCTTTGTGGAAGGAGGCTGCGGTGGTACGTCAGCCTGGGGCTGTCCCAGCACCTCCGGGCTGGGCCGGTGGTGGAGATGGCAGAGCTGGAGGGCAGCAGGGTCACTGCCACCCTCCGCAGTGCCTGTGGCCTTGCCTGAAATACCGAGCGTGGGGCATGCACCGTACGGCCACCTCCGGGGATGGACATCCCCACGTGCCGCATCCAGCCCGGGTGACATCCCGTAGCCTAACCAAAAGAGAGGAACACGGCGGGGGGACGACACCCAGAAGGGTGCTGGGACACCCAGC
>NW_010565973.1:0-1206 GCF_000687285.1 Phaethon lepturus
GGCTTCGGGGTCCTCCCGGTCGTCCCCACCTGCTCCTCCGTCTTGAGGTCCCCGAAGTCCTTGAGGAACTCGGCTTCGGAGGGGAACTGGGAGGGCTCCAGGAAGTGCAGGAGGCTGAAGAGCTCCTCCACCGTGTTCTGCAGCGGGGTGCCCGTCAGGAGGACCTTGTGTTCCTGGTGACCGGGGGGCGCAGAAGGTCAGGGCACGGGCTGGGACAGGCGTGGGGACGCGCCCGAATGTCTCCAGGTATGACCAGCACCCCACATGCACCTTGAGGGCTGACCCACGGGGGGTGGGATGAGCCCAAACATCTCCAGGTGGACCCAAGACCCCACACGCACCTTGAGAGCTGACCCTTGGGGGGTGGGATGAGCCCAAACATCTCCAGGTGGACCCAAGACCCCACACGCACCTTCAGGGCCAACCCTTGGGGGGCGGGATGAGCCCAACCATCTCCAGGGGGACCCAAGGCCCCACACGCACCTTCAGGGCCAACCCTTGGGGCTCAAGATGAGCCCAAACATCTCCAGGGGCACCCAAGGCCCCACACGCACCTTCAGGGAACCCTGCTCTGCCCCCACGGAGAGGAGACGGGGCCTCCGCGTCCCCCGCCCTCCCCGTCTCTCACCAGGTCCATGTGCTTGAGGCTGTCAAGCAGCTTGCAGTTGCGGTTCTTGAGGCGGTGGGCCTCGTCGATGATGACGCAACGCCACTCGATCTCCCGCAGCTCGGGGCAGTCGGAGAGGATCATCTCGAAGGTGGTGATGAGGGCGTCGAACTTGTAGGCTCCGGGGATGAGACGACCCTTGGGAGAAGGGGACGAAGGGAGCTCCGACCTCATCGCCCCACCTCGGGGAAGAGGTTCCGGCCGAGGAGAAGACCCGAAAGCGCCTCACCCGCGCGTCCTTGCAGTACATCTCGTACTGCTGGATCATCTGGCGGGAGGCCAAGCTGCCGTGGTAGACGATGCTGTTCATCTCCGTCCAGGTGTTGAACTCCCGCTCCCAGTTGGTGATGGTGGACAAGGGGGCGATGACCAAGAAGGGGCCGCGGACGCCGACGTTGTAGACCTCTTGGAGGAAGGCGATGGATTGGATGGTCTTCCCCAAACCCATCTCGTCGGCCAGGATGCAGTTCTGCCTGCGGGGAGGCGGGAGGAGGAAGAGGAGGAGGAGGAAGAGGTCGGTTGGCGACGTCCCCCCTCCG
>NW_010565974.1:0-451 GCF_000687285.1 Phaethon lepturus
TAAGCAGTAAACCATGAAGACGGAGTTGTTCTTTCACTTTTGAAAAATGTAACTGTCATGAGATCTGCAGAATCCTCAGTAACTAGGGGGAGATCACGACCACCGACTTTGAGGGACTATGCAAATTACCCCCCCACTCTTTCTAGGATCATAGGCGATAATTTAAATATGTGTAACCAATAATAAGCAATGTGGTAATTACTAGCCAATGAATGTAAATTTGGGAGGGGTCTCGCCATTGGCTCCTACCCTCTGGATGCCACCATCCAACCAATTCCTCATCCACTGAATAGTCCACCCATCAAATCCATGTCTTTCCAATTTAGAGAGAAGGATGTTGTGGGGGACCCAGTCAAAGGCCTTACAGAAGTCCAGATAAACAATAACAGTAGCTCTTCCCTTGGGGGACAACATAGTCGGTCCATCATAGAAGGCCACTACGTTGGTCAGG
>NW_010565975.1:0-539 GCF_000687285.1 Phaethon lepturus
GCCTCTGCCGGGACCCTGCCGGGAGGTCTCCCACACTGCTCCTCCTGCTTGCGGCAAGGGTGCCCTTTCCGCCAGCGCTGCCCCGCGGTCCCCTCCGCTGACCAGGGATGTGCCGCTCGTCCCCGCTGCCCCCTCGCCCTGACCCTCCAGCCGCGGCCGGCAGCTGCTGGCAACCAACGGGCTGCGCTGCCCACACCCAGGGCGGGAGATCCTCCTGCAGCTCCCCTGCAGCTCTTGGCCCCCATTACTTTTGGTCCAACAGGGTGGCCTGGACCCAGGGCAGAAGCTTCTTCCTTCACCCAGCTCCAAAACGAAGGGCCGGGCCAGGCGATGGGACCTGCAGGCTCCCAAGCACGTGCCAACTGCCTCGGGGACCTCACGATGTCCAAACCCTCCTGGGGACCCTGTGATGTGCAAACCCTGCCCCAGGCTACCCGTGACGCGCGAACGGCCCCTGGGCTGCCGGTGGGCTGGGCAGCGAGGCGAGTGGCAGGCAGGATTTGAGCCGGCGGGGATGAGCAATGGAGGCTGACGGCCCT
>NW_010565975.1:557-2392 GCF_000687285.1 Phaethon lepturus
CGGCCCTGGCACGCAGCAGCGGTGGGAGGGTTAAGTCCCCAGGCCACGGCCCAGCCACTGCCGGCACCTGCCGGGGCCCAGCCACACAAAGCCAGCCTTGTCCCCAGCCGGCCACCATCACCACAGCACTGGTTCAAAGAGAAGTCGCTCTCCACCTGGGCTGAAGTCCCGGAGGGGAAAGCCGTGCTGGCCGCTTTGGTGCCAAAGGCTGATTTTCAGCACTTTTGACCACTCCCCTGGGCACCGGGGCTGGGTGCTGCTGGGCACAGGGACCTCTGGGTGCCCGAGGCAGGGGACCCCGCACGATCCTAGCTTCCTTCAGAAGAAATGAAAGCATTGTTTCTAGTCCCAGTGTTTCCACAGAAAAGCAGGATGGTACAAAGCAAAGCACCGCTGGGGAGGCTCGGCAGCAAGAGGAGGAGGATGCGCAGGGACCCAATCGTCCCCAGGGAGGCAGGGCTACACTTTGCCCTGGGATCACACCTCTGTTTCCTGCTCTTGCAGTCCCACTGGTAACACAGGAAACTGGGGGCCAAAACTGGAGCCACTCTGCTCAATTACAATAAAAAGTCACGTCAGGGATGGGGCAGCCTGGGCACCTCAGCACAGCCCAGGTACCATCCGGTACCCATGCCCCATGCCCAGCCAGCCCCTGGGACCCCTAGCCTCCTGGTCCATGAGGTGATCCCCACTCTGGGTCCCCAAGACCCCGGGCTGTCAGGGGATCCTGAGGGATCTGTTTTTAAAGCTCTGGACTCCTTTGGGCTGTCTCCCTTGCCAGGGGCCCAAGTGGGGCAGCCCTCGCCCCGGCTCGGCCACGCACCGCTGTGCAGCCTGAGCAACTCCACCAGCGTGGCCGGGGCTGGACCTGGGGAGAGCTCTCCCCAACTCTCCTCCCGAGCCAAAATACTGAGGTCATGAGGAATGTGAGAAGAACAGAGTCCAGAGCAGCCCTGGCCAGCACGACTTTGATTTATCTCAGCCAGGCACGCTTCCCTCAAAGCTGCACACAGGCGATAAGCCCCGAAGCTCGGGGCTGAGGCTGTTCCAAAGTTAAAGGGAAACCACTGAGCAAGCACACAGCTTCCTCTGCTGCCAGCGACCTGCCGGGATTCGGCACACATGGAGCCAGCCATCATGCGTGGCCATCACCTGCAGTGTCACCCGCCGGTGCTGCAGGCTGGGTGTGGACAGGAGGTATCTGGGGCTCATCACACCTCCCCGGCCATCCATCCTGGCCCCATGCCCTGACCCGGGGCCATAAGGGATGGCCCATGCTCTGTACCATCCGCTGCCCCTGCGCCCACTCGCCCAGGCCACCTTGGCCATACGGTCCAGGCTGGGGCTGCTCCCAGAGTAGCCAGATCCTGTGCGGGTGGGTGCGCCGGCACTGACCCAGGGAGGGAAAGGGAAATGCTTCGATCTTCTCAACAGCCTAATTTCAGGGTTGGGCTGTTATTTCTGGAGTTGTCGTCATCGTCAGCCTGGTTGGTCGGGAGGCTGCGGAGGCTGCTCGGGCTCTGCACCCGCTCCAGCACCTCAGGGATCTCCTTGAGCTCACACCACACCGGGACAACAGGCGCATGGTCCATGTGTAGATGTACTCACATGGGGATCAGCTCTACATGCCCCATCACACTTACAGCTCTACAGGGCTCCTATATCTCCACTAGGAAACATCTACCACTTGTCCTGCACCCTCACCACAGCTGCCCACCAGCACTCTCCATCAACACCTCCCCGACCCTCTTGGGGCTGGTGACAACACAGAAGGTCGGCAGTAAGCCCCGATGGCCTGGCATCGCCCTGCGGCGAGGAGGTGCTTGGGGATGAAA
>NW_010565976.1:0-211 GCF_000687285.1 Phaethon lepturus
GCTGCCCTTGGCACGCACCGGGCCTCTGCCTGAGCCCCCGGCCCAGCCCGCTGTGTCCTGGCCTCCCCAACACCTCCTGAGGGCCTGTCCACCTCCATCCGTGCCCTTCAACAGCAATAATGGCCAGGCCTCAGCCTCTGCTGCCTGCTCACCTGCTGCCTGCCCATCCCACTGTGGGTGCGGGTGGCTGTGGGGTGGGGCGGGAGGCCAC
>NW_010565976.1:500-736 GCF_000687285.1 Phaethon lepturus
CCGCCTCGCTGTGCCGGGCAGGGCCTGGCATCCCTGCAGCCCCCGCACATCCCTGCCCCCCAACGTGCCTTGCCCCCACTTGGTGACAATCCGTTCTGCTCCCTGCTGGAGCTCCCTCCCAGCCCTCTCTGCCCTCGCTGCCCCTTCCCCGCGGGCTGGGGCCAGTGCTGCGAGCCCCTTCCCCGTCCGCCGCCACACACCGGGGCTGCGGCACGGGCTCCCCCCCGCCTCATGCC
>NW_010565976.1:768-1054 GCF_000687285.1 Phaethon lepturus
AGGGGCCACAGGACTATTTTTCTATAATAACTTTTTGGTGCACAGTAATTTTTTCTTGTAATTTAATCAGCCGGGAGCTGCCTCCTGAGCCTGTTTTTAATTTAATGGATGTGGATATAACGCTAGAGAGACTGAGTTATTAAATGTTCAGAACTATGCAAACCAGCTCCGCTGCCTGTGCTCTGTGTGCCGTGGCCGCAGGTGGCTCCGGCTGGGATGGGCAGCCTGTCCCCAGGGGCAGGAGGGCACAGGGCCCGCGGGACACCCTGATGTGCTCCGGAGCTGC
>NW_010565976.1:1345-1949 GCF_000687285.1 Phaethon lepturus
GGTCCGTGCCTGCTGTGCAGGCCGGGTGCCCTGGCTGCTGTGCTGCCTGCTGCAGCGCTGGGTCCCCTGCAGCAGCAGGCCAGCACAGAGAAGCCCCTGGGAGGTAAAGAGCCTCCCCCCAGAGCCTAAGGCTGCCCTGCTGGGGCTGGGCAGGGGCTGCTTGTTGGGGACACGGTGGAGACTTGGCGCCCAGGCAGGGACTGGGGGCCTCACCTGAGCGATGGGAGGCAGCTGCTTATCGGGAACTTGCAGAGAGGGGAGCTAGTTCGGGAACCCGCTGTGGTGGGTGGAGGGGGAAGGGAGCAAAACTCCGGGGGAACTTGCACCCCTTTCCTACAGCACGTGGGCTGAGCCCCTCTGCTGCAGCCTGGGGACTAGCTGAGCTCCCACGCTGCAGCCCCCATGTCCAGCACCACCCTGCAGCCCGAGCACGATGCCCACAGCGCAGCCCTGGGGCAGGGATGGCTGGGTTGGACCCGCTCATGCCATGGGCAAGCCCCAGGCAGAGCCTGCCCCAGCTTCACCAAGCCCCGCGCAGGGTCCTGGCCCCCCAGGAGGTCTGTCGGGGCTGCACTTCTCACAGAGGCAGCTCTTCTCTGCAGAG
>NW_010565976.1:1972-2178 GCF_000687285.1 Phaethon lepturus
GCCACAGCGACTTCCCATGGTCTGAAGTCAGCTCCCTGCAGTGTGCAGGCGACTGCAGGTGCTTCTCAGCCGGCTCTTCCTTTTCTCACGGGGCCAGGCCAGGGACACTTTCCTGCTCTCCCTCGGCTGAGTGCTGCGCGGCCAAGCTGGCAGCTCAGGGGTCGAGGGCAGTGGGGCACCGTGGGTGGGCTGCAGCCATCAGGTAC
>NW_010565976.1:2239-3691 GCF_000687285.1 Phaethon lepturus
CCATCAGGTACTGCAGTGATGGCTCCCACCGGGAAGCTGGCGGAGGCTGCAGCCCCACCAGGCTCTGCAGGCTGTGGGAGGGTGGACAGAGGATGTGAAACTGGGAGAGTTGTGGTTGTGGCCCACAGCAACCAGCAACCTTCCTGCTGCAGGCAGCGGTTGGGCCTTCCAGGGAAGGAGAGCTTCTGCACTCGCCATCGCACCTGGAGCCTTGCAGCACAGTCCTGACCGGCCTTGCACCGCAGGGGGCTGGCCCCCCGGCCCCCAGGCTCAGATGCTTCCCACCAGAGGTGCCTGGTCTCCCTGGTGCAGCCTGGTGCCGGAGGGGAGGGGGCCTGCGCTGCTTGGGAGGTGCCAGGGGATGCTGGAGGAATGCTGGGGGTGGGGAGAAGCAGCCCCTCAGCCTGCTTGCAAAACAGTTGCTAAGCCTGTGGCAACACTGCAAGTGTCTCTGGAGCCAGTGGGGCACGTGGACGCTGCCGGTGGGACTTGCAGCTCAGGTGGAAAACAAAACTATTCCTGGGCAGGCTCCAGGGCCGGGGCAGAGGGGGCTGGAGGCAGGCTGGCGTCTGCTGCAGGTTAGGGCAGCTGCAGCGCTGGTGCTAGCAGAGCTGCTCTCGCCCTCAAACGTGCTGTGGAAATTGCTGTTTCCAGGGAGCCTGGCACTGGTGGTGCTGGGGAACGTCAGCAGCACTGAGTGCTCCAGGCAGCTGAATAGGGCGCCAGGAAAGCCGAGCCCCCCTGGCAGGCAGGATGCTGTGAGCGTGGGCAGGCAGGGACCCCCAGCAGGCAGGACCCCATGAAGACCAGGGCCAGTTACAGGGTGACCAGCTGGTAGGTGACTGGGGACACTGGCAGCACGTAGCAGCTCTTGAACTGCTCAACTGGGCAGGCGGCAAATGGGGCGTTAACCGAGCTCCTCTCACCCAGGGGGGCCGCAGTGACTCTGAGTGGGGATTTGTGTCGCTCAGCACAGAAACCTCCCGCTCTTGCTGGAGTGCTGCTCGGGGTCTGTGCCTGGGGCACCGTGGCAGCCCCTAGCCGTGCCGTGCCATGCTATGCCATGCCGATGTGCTGCTCTTTGGTGTGACCACCCAGGCATTGCTCAGCCGTGGGAAAGCGAGTCAGCAAAACTCCCGCTCGACATGCCTTTTCCCCCAACTTCCTCTAAACGTGGAATCAGCTCGGCTGCGTCCCGCAGGTGACTGTGATGGCCCCCTGGGGCTGGGGCCTCCCTGCCAGGCACAGGACAGGGGACTCAGCACAAACCACCCAGGAGGCGACCGGGCCAAGCTGAGTAGAGCCAAGCCAGGCTGCGCCAGCGACACGGACACGTCCTGGAGGTGGTGGTGGCTGCCCCTGCGATGTGGCTGCCAGGGCTGAGCAGCACCAGAGCACCGTGGCACCAGTGAAGCCCTTTGAGGGGGGGAGCGCCTGGGGCTGCCGCCGGGC
>NW_010565976.1:3730-4560 GCF_000687285.1 Phaethon lepturus
CTGGGGGGCCGGGCGGTGTGGGCGCGGGCTGGAGCCGAGGGCTGGGGTACGCCCACGCTGTCCTGTGGTCTTTCACAGTCACAAGGGCCAGGCTTGGAGATGGTAGTGGGATGCTCCCCCTTCAGTGGGGCTGCACAGGGCCCTGGGGACCCCCCCGGGTACCCCCCCAGTCCCTGCAACCTCTTGGGGAAGCAGAGGCACGGAGCGGGGCTGGGGGAGACGCAGGACTGGGCATGGCTGAAGGGGCTTGGCTGAGTGAAACCACTGTGGGGCCAGGGCTGAGGTCAGGCTCCACAGGGGCAGTGGACCACAGCTGGGGTGAGGAAGAGCCCTGGGCTCCTGCAGGGCCAGATCCTGATGGTGCCAGGCCCTGGTGTGAGGCAGTCAGGAGAAGGTCAGCAGGGCTGGGGGCTGCCCAGCTATGGCGGAGACGTGTGCCGGCGTTGGCCCTGGGTGCGGGGACTGGCAGGGAGGGGAGGAAGCACAGGAAATCTCGCAATGGCTGTATGGTCAGCTCCGGGTTTCCTGTTCCTCCCCAGGAGTCAGAGCTGCACCAGGTCCAGACTGCGCCGGCCCCGGGAGGACGCCAGCGCCAGCCCCACGGCGGGGACCTCACGGCACACACAGGTTGGAGGGGCCGTGCCCCATCGGGGAGCTGGCAGGGGTAGGGGAGCCCTTTGCGGGGCTGGGGGGATTCTTGGCCCTGGCCCTCTGCGGGGTCAAGGTCCGTGGCAGAGGACGTCCTGCCCTGCACAGAGACGTGCCCCAGCACCCTCCCGCTCCTGCTACACCCTTGCTGTGGGGCAGGGCACCCTGGGACCATGGCTGGG
>NW_010565977.1:0-368 GCF_000687285.1 Phaethon lepturus
GGAGCCGGAGCCGGCCACCGGCATGGCCCCTTCGCCTGGGCACCAGCCCAACCGCAGGGCCCACTCGACGGTCCCCGACCACCCCCAGCAGCTCCCCAGGGCCCCCTCATCCATCTCCACAGGTGGCCCCTGCCCCGCGGGTGAATTACGCGCCGTTAATGGCAACAGCTTGACGGTGTTAGTGAGAGATTAATTTCTGAAAGGTATCTAAATACTGTACGAGCTCTGCCTCCCCCTGTTACAGGAAAATGAATTTTTCAGCATCTTTTGGTGAAGGACAAGGCAGGCATGGCCTGACCAGATTTTTTTCTCCTTTTCTCTCAAAATGGGCTGTGGGTGGAAGATGCTGCTCTTGCTGTGGCAGGGGC
>NW_010565977.1:406-12118 GCF_000687285.1 Phaethon lepturus
AGAACAGCACCCCGTGTAGAGCTTAGATGGGGCACGAACAGAAAACGTCGGGCTGAGGCAGCAAAAGCACCAGGAAGGGCCAAAGAGGATGCTGAGGGCTGCGGGAAGCCCCAGCCCTGCTCTAAGGAACAGCCTGGCCTTTAGGCACGGCCTAAAATGTCTTACTGCAGCCCACAGGAGAACAGGTGCTTTTAATGACCACCTTTAATTACCAAAACTGCTACAAAAGCAGAAGGGAGTAGAAGTGTCTTCCTACAGCACAGCACACTGCGGAGCGTATATGAAATGGAAAAAAAACCACAAAAAATTAAACAACAATAAAAAGCTCCGAGAATGACTGTAAAGGAAACTAAGTTTCAGTAAGAGAGTGATATTGCTCCTTCAAGTTAAAGCTTGGAAACGTGCTTTCCCGGCACGACAGCCGGCCTCAGTACTCCTCCTGGCTGGTTTTGCAGGGTAATCCTCTGAAGCAGGACAACTCGGAGAGGAGCTGCCTAACCCAGCGGTACAGTTGGGTTCATTCTAGTCTTTTTCTTCGAGGCAAGCATCCAAGTACAGAAGGAATTTAAAAGAGGTATCAAAAAGCAACAGGTTGGAAACGGAGGAAAGACGATGTGCTGTCCCTCTTCTAGGTAGTGAAAGATTAAGAGAACTGTGGGATAAGGGTGCGTATAATACCCCTTTTAGGATGAACTACCGTGCCTAAAGTTAAACAGCAAATTGTAAACAAACAAAGGGAGAAGCAGCAAGATGTGGATCTAACTCAAAGCTGCCTCCACTTCCAAATGAGAGCAATGCTCTTTCTCTCAGTAAGGATAAATGTCCTTCCTCTCGTTATCTCTACAGTAGTTAACAGACCATCATCATCTCTGTATGTAACATAGAAAATTAAGCATATATAGAGAGAAATAACTTTATGTACCTCCAAAATATAATCTTTTTGAGATCTAGGAGAAGCTCAGACACTTAAGCCTACAAATGCTTTCCACAGCACCCTGGACTTGAGCAGACTCTATCCCCCTTAGCTTTTCAGTACGGGGACTGGGAGGACGGCGCCCACATCCATCCTTGCCTTGGAAGAGCAGAAAAATACACTCACTGGAAGCCAGAGGTCCCTCAGTTACAGGCATTGCAAAGGGATGTATGTATACGATACGTACTTGCACATGAAGTTGATGACGAAGAGGTTTGTTGTTACTGAGGCGATGACGAGTAAATAGCAAAAAATGTGCAACTACAGGTTCCTGTCTTGGGGAAAACGGCAGCAACTATCATTCCTTGCGAGGAAGTCGGTTGATCTGCGAAGCGTTTTTCTAAGTCAGGAAAAAGCACAGGCAGCAGCTTCACAGAGAGGAACGTGCTTTGAAGTTGAAAACCGTACTGTAGAAAAAGGAGCTTGCTGTTCTGCACAGCCGGTCAGAACTGGACTCAGGCGCATAACAGCAGCATATCAAAGTGGCATTTAGTGATTTTGAATGAAAACCACCATCTTTCAGTAATACATCGGGTGTTGTAGGACTGTTTTTGTCCAATTATTGTGCTATGAGCACTGCAGACTGCGGTATTACGGTGGAGGTGTAACCCCGAGTCTCTGCTCAGCTATTTTTGTAGCTGGGTAAGTACTGACTCATGAGAGCAAAATCCAGAACATGACAACCACATAACACATCAGTCGTCACGGTCCTTTGCCCCGAGAATACAAATAATACTGGAACCTGCTGACTTCAAGGAAACCTCTGGAACGACTTATAGCCTAATATTATTAATACTGGAGGCAGAAACTGGTTGGAGGGAGCAGAACAGCAGAAGAGAAAGGTGCCCCAGGAAAAGGACTATCAGTGATATGTCACCCTGATCACTATCATTAGCAGTATGAATAACAACACCCTGCCTCACCGTAAGAAACAGCATTTCTCTTGTTTGGAGAAACAGAAGCAGCCCTAAGTTGAATGCCATTTGATTTTAGTACTTCAGTCCGTTTAATTTTGTCTTCTCTTGAACTTATAAATATTGTCTCTTTTCCTTTTCACATGTGCAATCTGATAACAAAACAAAACAGACAGCAAAGCTAAGCCAGGAACAGTTAACAATATCCACGTGGCTGGAATGGCTTATTTATTCCTCTGTGCCAGCCTAAGGAGAGAGCAATAACAAACAATTGTTATCCAGGTAACTCAGGATTGTGACCCAGGCTGGGACACCTCCTTCTGGAGGAGTTTCTGGCGTTATAAAGGGTCCCCTAAAGTGCATTTCTGCTCCATTATTTTATCCAGTTCATTAGGTATTATTCAGAAAAACCTGTTCACCCACCCTCTCTCATGCTGCCTGTCACCATTTGTTATCGTTGGTTCCATCTCTACAGCAAACAGATAAACTTTGCATTTAATTTAAATGAACTACTATAACATTTAAGCATCAATTTTTACCACCTTCTTTTTCTTTTTTGTTTTCTTTAAAGGCAAGGTCTTAGTATACCACTTGCTGCAACGCACTGCGGTTAAAACTTTTTGGAAACAGTAAAATCAGTGTTTAAGCTTTGGTTGTCAGATAGGGAGTCTCCTAATACCTCACTATACCATCTTCTGTTACGAGTTATTTTTGTTCTGGGTCAATCACATTATTGCTTACAATAATTCTAACAGGAAGAAAGGGAAATCTGTGTGTGATTCACTACTAGGCATTATTCAGCACTTGGTAAACATCCAGCACACAGATCTTTCCTAGCTTCTCAGGAGCACTGGCACGAGGCACTGCAAATCCACATTTTGGGGATGAGAATTTCATTCATTCAGCCCACCCCCGGTCATCAAAACATGCTTCATGCAAGGCAGAGCAGCTTGAGAGCTAGAGCTTCAGAACCTGCCCAGCTGCTGGGTATATTCATTTGGAAACGATTAGTCTAGATCAGTCTCCACGGAGGAGAAAAGCAGTGCTGAGATCTACCCCTGTTCTGCGTTGCCAGGCCAAATTATGAGGCTCCCTCAAAGAAACCACCGGAGGAGACCCAGCCCTTTAGCAATAGCCTGGTGATGGCTGTCAGGAATCCAGCATTTTGGTTCCAGACCAGCAGCAGAGGGATGTGGTGCAAGAGAAAACATGCAGGACATAGAATAGTGTGTTCTGTTAGAGGGCAACGGCACCACACTCGCCCATACAACACAGCTTCCTAGTGACATCCTTAGGTGTCATTGAGACAAAGCCCGCAGCAAGGGCTTGCTGGCATTAGTTATGTCATTTTACAGAAAAAGCAGGTCAAGTCTATCCTTGTCACTTATGTTTATTTCTAAAAAATACAGACTTGGTTATCGAGGGTTCAAGTTCCACCTTCTTTGCTGAGAAACAAAAGACTATCAGACAAATCCGTAAGGTTTTACTGGCCGAGAAACGCAAGCTCTTACTCCTGTAAGTGCTAGTACTGAACCATGGTAAACCCTAGGAAAATCTGACATAAATACCGAGCAAACGTCTGTAAAATATTCTCTGACATGCTGTGTTACGTTAGCATGCGTCACCTGAAACAGGTCTTCAGGCTGTGGTTCGTCCAAGCGAGCTTTCAAGCTAAAAAGCCTCTTCGGTGTTTCCTCTTCCATCAAAAAAACCAACCACCACCTAAACCAAATAGGCTTAGTTGCCTAAGTCAGGATTACTCTTAGAAAATCACATTCAGGGCATTTGTGTCTTAACAGGTCTGGGTGAAATCGGAAACTAATGAATTCAGGAGTTTTGCTACTGGCACTCCTCCCATCTCCCCCCCCACATTCCCCTGAATGAAAAGTCCTGTATAGGCAATGGATTCTGTAGAGACACAGTGCTGCAGTCACGTCCCTGCGCTCAGCAGCTGTCACTCCTCTCTTTATATATGCACATGTATTTGGAGCCAAAAGGGGCGACTGAACTTGCACAAAGAGAAAGCCGCTCTGGCTTTTCTGTTTTCTTGTGCTGACGCACACCTGTAGACTCCGCAGAAAGCACTCTGAGCACTCTGGGCTCTTGCTCGTTACAGCAAGTATGAAAAAGAAAAAAAAACCAAACCTCCAAACTGTCAGACACAAGAAATATTTGCCTCGGCCCAGTATCAGCTTTCCGGCGGGAGCGGATGGGATTAATGGCTGCTGGCAGGCTGTACGGCTTAGCTGAAGCAAGTGCTTGGGAAGACGGAGAGCTCCAGCAAGCTCAGAGACATAATTCACACCAGATGCCTTCGCTCTGGGTTCTCTTTCTCTCCCCTGGTGTGATAATGATCCTGATTTATTAGTGAAGATACAGCAGCACCCTCTTCCCAAGCAGCGTGCTGTCTTTACAGCCTCCTGGGTTCTTATTAATACTCTTTATCCCTCCCATTTCAGAAAGAGCAACAGTACAAGGTGGAGGAGAAGCTGTTGCCTAGAGATCAGACCATGACGCTGATACCCAGGCCATGCTGTTTGCCAAGCATTATTAACCAAACCTGTGCAATTTCTGCATGGATTATTTGGTTGTAAACAGGTTTATAGGGTGGCAGTACTAGAGCAGGCAGGAAGGACAGACAGCATCGGCCTTCCAAAATTCCTTCGCACACGGAGGCAGCATGTGTGATCAGTTCAGATTTGCAATCTGCACACTTTAAGGTGCGGCGATTTTCAAATCTTGGGTTCATCGTGAAAGTGGGAAATATTTTCCAGAACCACATTGAGGTTTTAAATATTGGCTTTCCTACCACTATTGTCTTTCTTCTTCCCTCCCTTGCTGAATCCTGGCCGGCCGTGGTCCACTGTCTGGAACTAAAGTGTCGCATGACGTTCAGGACCAGTGGCAAACCCTGCCGGCCAGCTGGCTTGCTCAGCTTTCGGCTTGCTGCAGCAGATACACCAACAGCACCCGGTTTCTAAATCGCACCATTTGCATCCAGCACTTCACACATACAGGATGAGCCTATAACATAAATAACACTACCCCGTCTCCCACGCATTTATGTAATCTCTGCCTCCACACACACACATGGTTAAATAGACTCCAAAGGAAAGCCCCAGTCGCTTGGGACTTGCTTCTTGCTATCTGGCCCGTCAGCTAAATCAAATCCTGACGCACAGAACACTTGTCAGGTCGTGCAGGCTGACTCCCTCTTGTCTGGTGCAAAGCTGATCTTGTTCCCTGGGACCTCTCCAGTCTATCACCAGGCCCAGGCCAGTGAACAAGTCAAGCTTTCAGCATCATGAAGGTACCAAAGGATAATCCAAAAGCGTCACCCAAAGTGTCTTTCTATCGGGCAAATCCAGTTCTATATCCATATACCCTATCCTTAATGCAGGCAGGACCTTGGGACAAGTTTAGGCTGGTGGAGCCTTTCTTGAGGAAAGCAGGGTGACAGCTGGCATCTGACAAGGGATACAAAGCTGGAGAGCATCCAAGCTGAAAAGCAACTTGAACTCCACTTGCTGAACTCGTTCCCAGGCATGAACCACTCAGGATTCATTCATGTCACTGGGTGAGATTTTGGTTTCAGGTAAATTTAAGCTAATTGCTTCCTCTGGCAGTTTGTTTCAGATTGTTAAAGCTCTGGAACAAAATTTAAGATACAGCTTTTGTAGACAGCTCATTATGAGAAAACAAGAAGTACAAGCATGCTGAGCCATTTGAAAGTTGGGAAAAGCAGGCACATTTTTACTAAGTTATTAACTGTAATTACTAAGTATACACACCGTCCCAAGTGCAGGGCGCTAGCCCAGACTTTTGTTCAAGACACGTTGCTTGGGTGGGACAGCAGGATGGAAGCCACATAGCAAAACCCACCTGCAACGTAATACAACACACACCTGAAAACTCTTTCTGGAGCAACTACAAAAGGCTTCACAAGCTGCAAGTATCCTGCAGACCTGTGTTGGGACCCCCTGCCTATGCAGGGATCTTGCTGTGACCATCTATTTTTGTCACCTCAGGATTAGATTTCTACAGTACATTCTTTGTGGGATTGCACCTCGAAACTACCGAGATCCTGCTTACCAAGTCACGTGTCACCGTGAGAAAACACCACGTTACTGCTCTGGGCCCTGCATTCGCTGCCAGCAGGCTCCAGGTGGAATTCAAGATGTTTTGGTTTTCATCCGTAAAGCACCAAATTCTTTAGCAGCAGCGGGTGCCCTTTCCCTGTGCCAAAATGCTGCAGCTGAGACCAGTGAGAGAAATGAGTTTGGGGTATTGTTCATGTGAGGAGGAGTGAACTGATGGCAGAGAGTTCTTTATGGAGCTGTCACAGCCCTCAAATTCTGACCTAAGTTGGCTAAAGCCAAAAGTTAATAGTCTCTTCATGTGCTGAACTACTCATCAATATTTCATCGGTTGTAGGAAAGTACAGTCTAAGAAAAAAAAAGAAAGTATTTCAACATCGACAGCTCTGTTATGTATTTTAATGTATGGCATAGGCCTTTCAACACTTTCATAACTTACACCGCCACCAGTTAAATCACAGCTACATTTGCATTGTTGTTAAAGTTGGGCCAGAACCCTACCTCAGCGTCTTACATTGTCTCACATCCAAACTGTTCAGGGTGTAAACATGGTCTAGAGCGCTTCCCAGCCTCAAAACGTCTAGCACTGAACAGACCCTGTAGTGGCTGACACATCGAGAATCTGCCTGGATGCTGAGTAAACAGGTATGTAACGATGCTTCTTAGCTCCAGATGCCTGTTTAAAGACATCACCCTCCTGTTCCAGAGCTTTTTGGCTTTTTTGTGCTTTCTCCTCCTCCACCCATTTCTCCCTGTCTAACCACTCCCTGTCTTTAAAGGCAAGAAATTTTCTCTGCTGTCCAAGTCCCTTTTTTTGTCCTTGTGCTAAACCTTCATTATTGCATTATTCTCCGCCGATGCACTGGTCTCCAGCCCCGCAGCTCTGCCTGCTACCCACATCACCCAGGTGCTAATCCACGCTGGGCCCGACTCACCATCCTGCTCGCTACTGCGCTCTGGGCACCCATCGCAAGCTGCAAGGTGCCAGTCAAACCCCCACACTGTCTGGCCTGGGGCTCCTGCTGGCCCCCGAGCAGTTTGAGCTCTCACGATGCATGTTTCAGTCCAGTGAGACGTATATCCCCGGCCAGGTGTGATGCAGAGCCTCAGCGTTTCTGATGCAGGGCATCAGCGTGGTCTTGGAGGAGTGGGAAGTGTTGGGGAGCTCCGGAGCACATCTGGCTCGAGCGGCTCTCACAGCCTCACTCTCCCAGCTGGCAGAAGGGGAAGCAGGAGGCATCTAGAGGAAATTTGGGGAGGTGGAAGGGAAGAACAAGGCAATGAGATGGCAGGAGCTGAACCAAGTGAAAGGCAAAAGCTTCCCTGTTCTCTCAACTCAGCTATTAAAAAAATAAAGGGGGAGTCATAACATTACCCAATGCCCAAACTCCTTCTCAAGCAGCAAGACACCTGCTTCAGAGGGACACCACCCATGGGACCAGTCCAGTAAGACAACTGCTGTCTACACTAGCTGTGGTCAGAAGTGTATTTGTAAACAAATTGCAGGAAACAGTTGTTCATTCAAACGGTTGGGGTTTTTTTTTCATTAACAGGCAGGAGAAAATGAGCAGTCACCTGTCTAAGGGGAAGAAAAGCTGGTAATAAACTGTCCCGTTAAAACAAATTAACTGGATCTTCTCTCCAAAGCTGACAGCCCATCAGTGTTAAGTCTCCTGTCTGCCCATGCGTGGCTTGGGATAGGGATGACAATCTAATTACACTGAAATGTGAATCTGGGCTTGGAACAGCACACCCCATATATGACCCAGGAGATACTGAGGGAAGAAAGAGTTTCCAGGATGGAGAGAAAGCTGCTTTCATTTATTAATGGTTTTTCAAACAAGGGCCATCTTGGAACCTGTTGAAGAGAGGCCCCAGCAGAGATATACCCTAACCTTAAGGACTGTACCTCAGGCAGTGTGACAGGGTTGTGTGTAAAGCACCCCAACTGACCATGAGCCAAGGGGAGAATCAAAGGTTTGACTTCTTCAGTCCAGCCGCCTGCGTAACTCACCATCTTGTTCCTGAGCAGATGAGAGGAACACAACGTCTCCTGACTCTACCTTGTGACTGAGAAAAGGTGCCTCAAAACCAGTAAAGCCTTAAACAAAATGTGTAGCTAAAGTAACATCCCCTTCTTACTGAAATGGGGGCAGACATAGAGCACTGTCTAGTGGTCAGTGTGCCCACTGAGTCAGTGGCTACAGCAGCTATCCTGGATCACCCCACTTCTCCCCCATCCTCCTTTCCACGTTCAGACCACAGTTACTCCTGTTAGAAGTGCAAGAACCATGAAAGTCTACAGGGAGCCTTCTGCGTAGTCCAGTTAATGCAGCTGCTCCGAAATCTCAGTCCCACCTTATGGCTGCGGTGTTAGCTTCCCTACCAGCGGAAAACAGGAGGGAGGAGGTCTCCTCTCTCCCAGCCCTTAGTTGGGCAGTGTTCGTGCTGCCCGAGTGCCACTTCGCTGTCAGAAGTCTGCTGCTTACCTCCTGTCCTGTCCTGGTTATCCCTCTCCTCAGTTTGAGTACTGCACCAGTTTTCTTCCGGGCTTGACTCCAGATTAGTTAAGGGGAGGGAGCTACTTCAGACGAGTGCTGCTGCTGCCAAGAGCTGAAAAGAATAAACGTGATCTGCGCGCTCCTGGGCTGAAGTAAGACAAAGACAGCTAAGGCTGAGAATGCTGGAAGTTATGTTTAAAAATAAGAAATAAAAGCAAAGCCTTTCCTGTCAGCTCTTGCGATGCTTCAGGAGAACCACGTTTCCTTGGGCAACAGGAAATGAACAGGGATTTCTTGCAGCAGTAATGTCAGACAGCCCTGTAACCAGCTCTTGGTTCTACCTTTGGGGATGTCAAGGACCGAGGGAGTTGAACAGCTTAAAAGTCACTTTCTGATTCTTTTGCACCATCAGATTCCTCTCCAACTTGGGGATGAGGCACACTGAGAAGAGATCACAGAAGAAAGTTTGATTTCCTGAAGCTATTGGTGAACCTGCCCCATTGATTAATGGAGTTGCAATATCCCAAACTGCAAAGTTGGTTCAGTTTTCCAGCATTAAATTTCCCCTTTAAAAAAAAAAAAAAAGGAAAAAACTAAGCTGAACACTACTCCAGCACCATTTCGAGTTTGTCTATCCCAGACTGACAATCCTCTTACCATTTACTGTCACCCCAGGAGAAGGATCTGACACATTCTATATAGGAAATGTGGTTTTATGGCCAGGTAATGTGCTGATAGCTGTTTGTCCCCTCGAACAGCCAGGCAAACAGTTGTGGCTCTGAGAAACAGTTTTCTCGATTCCAGTCACAGGTGTGCCAGACTGGAGCCCGCAGATGAGACGGCAACGCTATTTTTATCTATGTTGAAATATGTTTTCAGCTTCTGATGGAGATGGAAAGGTGCTGGGTCTTATTCAGCTAGATGCATCACTAAGGAGCCACTCTGGGCCAGCAGCTACAGAAGGTTGTTAGAAGGGAGGACTGGAACCAAATTCATCTTTCCAAGAAATTAGCTTACCATCTTCTAATCAAAACTGGATTCAAGCCTTCAGGTCTGGAAAGGATGACGATGATACATTTCTCACCCCTCTACTTTTGAGTAATTTCTAACCTACAGATGAGGTGAAGGGTTTCACCCAGTACGGAAGCAGCGTTCTGCCAGAACAAGCAACGGGGTATTGCAGAAGTGACGTGCACGCGGTGATTGGACCTTCCCACTTTGCAACAGGTTCAGCCTATTCACAGGCAGTGGAGCAGAAAGAGGAAAAATACGTCGATAAAAGTTACGTAAGAACCATCACACGTCGGGTACAGATTCAAAAAGCAGGCAGGATTTAAGTCAGATACATTGCTATTTGGGGCAGGACTGAGAGACTCTCTTTAGCAAAGCCATGGGTACTGCTGCTTTGACCAGGAGACTTAAGACATCATTTTTTAAACATCTAGATACAAAACTGTGCATGAAAGATGCACGCGCCATCACCACAGATGCACGACCACTTGCTCCTGATTAGCCAAAGGGTACGTATTAACCTACCTACCCTGTGCAGCACCAAATATACGAAATCATGCAAAAGTCCCATCTTTCAGTCCTTATACTCTTTCACCTGTGTGGAGAAAAAGATTGTGCAGAGGTGCCACCGTCTTACAGGCATGCTTTGAGCTGTCATTGCTGCTTAAGTACTTTGGAACCAGGGGAGTGAAAGGTGCCACACACGCCTCCCCAGCACCCCGGTGAGGATGAGCTGTCCTGGCTCTGCTCCGCGACGGAAGCACCTGCACGAAGCGGGGAAGCCCTGTTGTTTTTCTTCATCATTCTGAAATCCTCTCTCGACCCAGCTCCAAGAATGTGTCTCTTTGGAAGGCTTGCATGACCTCTGTTTTTTTTTAAATTGGTTGAAGAGAGGGAGGGCTGGGTTTCAAAGAAATTTTCAAAGAAAAAGGAGTTTTGATACTCCAAGATTGTACTGGGATAATTTCCAATGATGTTTAACCTTTTCAGGCCAAGGGATTTTCTCTGCTTACACCAGCAATAAATTTTGATCTTGGTCTCCATTTGGCAAATTAGGAATCTGAAATCAGAATTACTGTAAGTAACAAAACATTTGCTGATCCAGTTTGCTGTTATAGCCTCACAGTTTAAGCAAGCAGAGCCTCAGTGCTCTGTATAAACTATCTTTCATGGTAGAGTAAAAGTGGATTAAGGGGAGGCAGTTTCCATCTCGGCTAAGGAGAGCAAATGACCAAAATGCCTGTTCCTAGTGCATAAAAGCTGCAATTACAAGCTCATTATTTAAGCAGTGTATTTCTGATGCTTAATCTTCCTGGATTAAGTCAGACACTTAGAAATCTTTCTGAAAGGATCCTCAAAAACTCAGCAGGTCTGAGTAATTTTGAATATTTAATTCTACATTCCTCAGAACAGATTTAAATAAATTACATTATAACCTCTGTATTTTAATAATTGTAAAACCTGCAGGGGAAGAAGTAAAACCACTTTCCACTTAATACGAGTTTACCAACATCATCCATAATGTTTAAAAAACCCAACACCAATAAAATCACACAAACACTCTCCCCTTTGATTTTAAGAAAAATTTACATCTTTTAACTTTTTTTCTGATTTAGCATGGCAATGATACGGAGATGAAATTAGCAGAAGTACTACAATAACAACATTATTTTCTGTGTTCTTTATGAGCTAATGGCTTGAGGCTCTGAAACAATTTTTATGTCGGGCAAGATGGAGACTGGCTTCCAAGCAGATA
Source organism: Phaethon lepturus (assembly GCF_000687285.1). NCBI lineage: Eukaryota > Metazoa > Chordata > Aves > Phaethontiformes > Phaethontidae > Phaethon > Phaethon lepturus. The sequence goes on from NW_010565977.1 coordinate 11,659, forward strand.
AAAACACAATTTCTTTCAGCAGATTAAGCAGCTTGTACCTGCTAGTGATATATTAAGCTCTTTATTTATTTTCTTACAGGAACTTTGTTTCATTGTATTATAGTTAGTACTCTTGTGGTCAATGAAATCTGCCATACTTAACCCTCCTGCTAGGTTCTTTCTTCTCTCTATTATCCTGTCAAGCAATTTAGTGCTTCCTTAGTCAATAAATTGCTATAGAATTAAATTAGTATTGCTATCGAAATTAGTCATAGAGTACAGGCAATATTATATGGGGCCCGGTTAAAATATTCTCCTGAACAGAGCACAACAGCTATATTCAACTAAGTAAAAGTGATACATCAGTTCTTTTCAGTCTCTTTGGGCCAAATTCTATTATCCAAGTGTAAAACTAGAACGAGTCTGCTGAATTCCAGCTCTTCACGGAGCTGGTCAATAGGACCCGCTGGGAAACTGCCCT
>NW_010565978.1:0-2530 GCF_000687285.1 Phaethon lepturus
GGCAGCCGGTCAGTCCCCGTCCCCGGGCTTGTGCCACCTCCTTGCCCGGCCCGCGTTGAACATTAACCGGCTGGAGCGGCCCCGCGGTGTAACGCGCTACCTATAAAAAATGAATCATCTCCCAGGTTGTAGTAAAACGTCCTGTAAAGTCCACCTATAAATCTTGGTATGCACTTAGTGCGCTCGGCTTCACGTCTCACCGTCGCTACGGAGTATTTGCCACCCCCTCGTCTCCCCCCTTCTCCCTCTCCCGAAATCCCGCCGGCCTCCTGCGGTCCTAACCCCGGTCCCGCCTGCCGCGGGGGGAGGGCAGTGCGGGCAGCCCGGAGCAGGCGGGATGCGGGCTCTCCCCAGGGAAAAGAGCGGGGCCCCCCGGGGGCACACCCGAGGTGCCGCCCCGCTTCCCCCAAACTGCGGGAAGGGAGGAAGAACAAGCGGGACAGACCCCTTAGCCCCCCCCGGGCGGCAGGAGCCCACTGCCTCCGGGGCCAGCCAAGGTGGAGCGGCCCCCAGACGTCCCAGGGGGACCGTCCCTCTCTGTGCGATAAGAAGAGATACTCATATATGGCAGCAAGGTCCTATAAAACCCAGCAGGCCTCCCCTCTGCAAATTCGTTATGTATTTTACTCCAGATTAAGGGAAAAAAAAGGAAGAATATTTAATCCCGAGGGATCGCAGCGCTGCGCAGCCTCGGTGGGTTGGCACGGGCAAGGATCGATGAGCGTGCGGCAATCAATGCAGCCCCACAGTTTAAATCCGCGACCAAAGATCCGTGCAATTTGAAAGGACCCCGAGGAACAAGCCCCTGGCCAGCTGGGTATGTGTGTGTATAGAGAAATGGCAGCACTCGGGGAAAACACGAGGGTGGAGCCGGGCTCACCACTTGATGCGTGTATTTAGTGTGGTGGTAGTTCCGCTGGCTCGCAGGGGACTGCTTCCATGCTTACAGTTATCCACATGCTTGAGTGATTTGCTGGATTGTGGCCATATGTAAAGCAATAAATTTAAGAGGCTACTTCTGTGCAAATAAGAGATCCAGAGGTCTCACAAGTAATTTTCCAGCAGATCCAGACCTTGCACTGTTAAGATAAAAGTGAAGAGAAGTTTCTCCCATTCAATTAAAAAAACCCACCAACAATTAAGGTCACTGGGACAATACAAGCATAAAGGAACATAAAGCCTTTCCTTTATGAAAATCCTTGCTGGGCGCTTTCAAGGCTGCGTTATCTGGAGAGGAGCAGGAACCTACAAGCCCTGTACCTATGCAGTTGTTTTCAACCTCCCGAGCTGCAAATTCTTGCACTCGCTTTGGTGGATGCAGAGCTAAGGAATGAAGGGCTTTCTCGCCAGGCTGGAGGACGGCGTGTCGGTGTGAGAGCGGGTCCCAGCCCTTTCGGTGCTCCTTTGAAGTCAGCAGAGCCGGAGCTGGCAGTGCTGAGTGTGAGGAGAGTTCCCAAGCGAGCAGAAACTCTCCCTATGAAGCTCAGGGCGGTTGAATTCCCATGATTTCTCCAGGGAAGGTCACACGTGCTTCCCACTCCTCAGCTGGGATGGAAAGAGCAGCAGAGACGGAGGTGGCTCTTCTGCCCTTTTCTCCTCTATCTGTGGAGCCAGCGTCTCTGGCAATTTGCATTTTTTTCGAGCAAAGTAAAACAGAGTTTGATTAAAATAATGATATCCAGCTTTTGGCAATGCTTCCTATAAATTCATGGCTTTAGCCTGGACTGTCTCATGGCCAGACTGTAAATTTTCGCGTTCTAACTCCCTGTGACAAATCTCTAGCCCCAGTCATTGTTATTTCCTTCAGCTTTCACATCCTGCTGGCAAAAACCTCCAACTCTGCTATTCTTCCCCCAAAACAGAAATTCCTACCACAAGGGCCATTACCCTGAGGACATTTTTTAATAAACATGTTTGGAAAATGAAAACAAGACACATAAAATATATGAATACGAGTAACATCAAATGGGGACTTGGAAGCAGTTTCAAGTAGTCTAACAAATAGGAAATAGCTTTCCAGAGATAAAAATACTCCATGTGTTTTGTTAACACCAACACGCAGTCGGGCTTTATTCTCATGGTTTATTTGGATGTTAAGGGACACCTTTGTCCTACTTGATGTACTTGTAACTGCTGGCTGAGCCAGGAGGTCAGAGACTTTAGCTTGTAATCAGTGGGTGACCGGCAACATCCCTGACAAATAATGTCGGCGTGACACGATCAGGGCGACAGCAGTTCTCGCATGTCAACAGCTGTGGCTCAGCGAGTCACACAGAATCACAGAATCACAGAAACACTAGGTTGGAAAGGACCTTCAAGATCATCAAGTCCAACCATCTGGTTGTCTGAGCAAAGGACGTGGGGAGGGACGTTTCATAGCACAGGCCATTTTTTTAAGTCTGGGTCCATGCACCTGAGGTGCTGTTCGAGACATCAGCCCCCAATACAGAGCGGGGAAAATGGCTCCCACTGAGCCATGGTGGTTTAGGCTCCCCCCCCCCCCCCCAAAAGGGCATTTAATTTCCCAGAA
>NW_010565978.1:2561-7293 GCF_000687285.1 Phaethon lepturus
CCCCCCCCAAAAAGGGATATTCATTACCCTGAGAAGCAGCCTCGTCGCTGACTTAGTGACAGTTGTAGGCTCTCAGCATCTTATAGGGTGTTTCCTTTTAATTGTCTAGGGCTCAGGGAACGTTGCATTTTTCTGTCTTCTTAGCAAAAAGGCTTCTGAAACTGGAGCGCAGCCCTGACAATTCTCTCTGTGACAATGGAGTACTTAATTCTTGCGATGGCCAGGCATCGCCATTTGAGACCGCTCAAATCCCCTCCGGTAGAGCTGGCAATTCTGGGGACATAAATAACACAGCTTGGGGACACGAGCAAGGATTGTGTACATGGCAATATTATGGGTCTGCACTGGTCAGCGCAGCGTCCTCCTCCCGGCGCCGCAAGGAGCAGCAGCTGTGACGCGCGCGCCGATCCATGTATGCGTACGCTTAAATCCCATCGGCTCCCAAGGTAAAATTGGCAGGTGCTCATCTTGTACCGGAGCAGGAACGGAGCGTGTGCCCACAGGCCATGCTGAATCAGGACCAGGCTCCACGGCTGGAGAGAAAGGGCTGGGAACAGCTTCCCTTCTTACGGCCTTAGACAGGCTCATTTCATCTGGCATGGCTGGGCCAGGAGAATAACCGGGCAGGTTCTACTGTGCCTGGAAAAAAAAAATTCCCAACCAGAAAATACTTAATCTCCTGCCACCGAAACAGATCAGCTGTTTGGAACCAGGCTGTATCTGACGTTTAGGGAAATGGATGAATTAAAATTGGAGGCAACCCTCCGAAGACTTTTCATGGGGTAAGGAGGAGACTCTGAAGCCCAGGCTACCACGCTGACCCTGTCTGGAGGCTGTGGGCATGCACAGATGCCAACGCAGCCTTGTGTTAGAAACACCTTGTATTAGAAATCACAGAGTGGTTTCCCTTACTTTTCTGGATGGAGAAATGAAGCCAAAAGGGGAGTAAGAAGAAAAGATGAATCCTCCTGAGAAGAAGAAAAGAGATCTGATTTCTGGTTCCTGTGAGGTTTCTTGCGCAGAGACGGTCACAAGAAGAAACCTCATCGAATACAATGCCACCGAAGCCAATGTGTGGTCATATTAAGAAAAGTCTATGTGCTCTCTAGATCAGCTGAGGGGTGGTATGTTATAGAGGTGATAATTCTGAATCTCATACTTTGGTGATGATACCCCAGCAATTACGTTTTACTGATTTATTTTAATGGCAGACTTTCACTTTCTTAAAAGAAAAAAAGAAATCTAGTTGAAATAAGCTTGCAGAGGGAAAACGGGAGAGCTAAGCTGGTCATCTTAATGTAGTTTCTATAAAGGCAATGACGATTCTCACCATTTTTTCTTTGTTATTCTTCATGGCATCTGATTACTTTCACTGCAAAATTTAGATTACACATATATGCAAGCAGAGCACGCGGAGCCTTGCGGGCAGAATGCCCACCCTGACTATCCCAGAGGATTATGAGTGCCAGGCTGTAAGGAAGAGAATAGCAGAGCCTAGCACAGGCCTTAAGAAGAAACCCACGGGTCCTGTTCTGCCACCGCTTCCACTGGAGGGAACTGTGAGGTGCTTCCCTTTGAGAAGACACCTGCTCAAGGACTTGTCCTCAGCGCGGCGTGGTCTCCCAGGGCGCAAAGAAAAGCCTCGCTCCGTCCATCAGCAGATGCCTGATTTAAGGCTGCAAACATGGACTTTAGCCAAATGAGTGAAAAGTATAAAATCGCAAAAAGCAGTTCTTGATATCCTGGCAAGAAATTCAAGACTGCATCTGACACTCGTCTACGCATAATGCTATAGTCCAACACTACTTAACTCTTAAGAGCATGACATTAGATATGTAATCCTGGCTCTGTGACCTCTGTGATTAAAACGCAGTCATGCAAACTACGTTAGTAACTGGTGCTGGATGCACTTACGAATACCCCAAGGGACTCTTGATGTTTTAGACTGTAGCTGAGGGACTCCTGCAAGAGTTGCTGTGGACTGGAGACACTGTACTAACCCATCTTTCAGCTGCTTGCCGCTCTCCCGTTGGCCCCGGGAAGCATTTATGGATGGGACCTCTCTTTCCTCTGAAAGTGAATTCTTCTCTCCCAACTCCCTCTGCGAGCAAACAGTAAAACCCCAGGGGGGCTGGGGGCTGAGACGCGTTTGGGTCCCTTGCACCAAGAGGATGAGACAGTTGCTGGATACTATGCATGTGAGTGCAGAACGACCCCGTGCCTTTAGCACAGAGGGTCAGACAGACACACCATGTCTCCTGGAACCTTCTACATGTAGGGCCCTTGGCCTCAGTGTTACTGGCCCATCCTGCAAAACGGCGGCTCCTAAAGCTGAGCCCAGCTAACAAGGAGTCAAATAGGCTGTGCATCTGCTGAACTTGGCAAAATGCAGGACACCGGCGCTAGTTCACGTTTCAGGCACATGGACAAGGTCAAGTCACTAAGACTGTGGTTAAACTGATGGATCTGGGATGCTTCCAGACCTTCAGATCCAGGTGCATATCCTGGCCATCGAGTTTGGTATAATGCTCTAAGCAGTCAAAACCATGTTGAATAGTCATATATATTCAACCACAGGAAGGAAACCAGGCAGGCAAGCGAGCTAAGAGGGAACCACAACCTGTTCCTCTCAAGTCCTTGGTGTGTGCCAGAGGAGACGGGCATCTGGAAAGTCCTGCATAGTTCATATGCCATGCAGGCTTGGTTCAGACTGACTTTGTCAGGTACCATTTTCACCTGCTGTTACCTGAACTAGAGCAACAATTTTTTCCCATGTGGTGCGAAGATAAAAGAGGGTTGTGAAACGCTCAGCCGTCTTGATGAGGAAGATAATCTCGGTATATGGACAGCAAAATAAACCTTTAATTTCTACCTAGAAATGAGCAATTATTGGGCATAATGCACCCATTAATTTTTTGTTAATTCTTTTTTTGGGGGGTATGCAAAAGATGAGCAGTTCCAACTCCAGGCCTTTCATTCAGCTGAAGAGCAAAATCTTCATAAAAGTCCCTAGAGATAAAAAGTGGCTTGCTGGCTTCTAAACTGGAAATAGCCTACCTCCACTAAGCGCCACGAAAGGTTTCAATCAAAAAGGCAAGCGTAGCTACAGGATAAACTGACTCAGAATGAAGCGGCAACCTCACTGCAACATCGTTAAGGAAAGACTTTAATAGGCTGGGACAGATTTATAATAATTAATACAACTTGCTCATTATCTGAAACAAAGCATCTACAGTATATAGCATGTCTCCGCGTGAAATTGTAGACTTATTTGCACAAGTGTGGGCTGATTACATTACATGTAAGTAGCGGGGTGAAGCAGGACGTTTGGTCCAAATACATGTAAATAGAGTACCTAATAGTTTAGAGAAAGTCATGTCGTGGGTGATTTATACCTCCCTACTTTGTCAAATCATGTTGACCAGGTTAGGCCTTGTCATTTCGTCTGCCCAGGGAAAAGAGCATAGCATTTTAGGGACTCGTCTCCAGAAAAAAGTGCCACAGTGGTAGAGATGCCAACTTTTCATTTTCCCAGTGGGTGGTCTGCTGTGAAATCCCTAAAAGGCAAAGGATCTAGCACTAGCCAGGGCCTCCCTTAAGCTGAGGCGTTTAAGAGATTTTTATGTGTAATTTAAGATGTTTGCTGAGAAATAGAGACTCTGATTTAACTATTTGCAGCTTATGATTTTTCCATTAGAAAATCTTAAGGAACCATCAGCACATTCCATATTTGAGTGACCACAAAATCACAATTTTTCCCCTCAAATCTATTGCCCCACAGCAACGTCCTTTGTTCTTCTCCTCTCTCATTTGGCTTGCACTTATTTGGAAATTGTCAGAGAAGACACTCGACCACTGTTATTCACACCAAGCAATACGAGCCTCTAAAAAGTTTGCCAGTAGCTTCTTCTGTGGCAATTTGCAAAGCAAGGGTTTCATCTGCAAGGCTGGGTGGACTGACATCCCTGCCTAACGTTTAATACAGCTCCCCCAAACACCCAAAGGTTCCGCTCGGCCCTTTCTGCGCAGACCCCCCCTCTTTAACACCCCGGGAGCTGAAACTGAAGAGAAGGCGAGCGGCACACAGCATTCTTGCATGTAAAAACCTCCCAGTCATCCCAAAGCTGTCGGAGCTGCATTGCAATAGGCAAATGCAGCTACATCTAAATGTCTCCCTTATTTAAGTGTTACACTTTTTGCAGGAACCATGTAACTTTTGTTTGACAGTGCAACAGGGTGGTCTTCTTTAAGTAGTCAAAAGAACCTGGAGCCAGTTCCCGCTCCCCCCACAGTAAGCTCTTTTTAAGGAAGTAGATGTGTGAAGGAGCAGCAGACAAGATAGAGACCGGAGCCAGATGTTCCTCCGAGAGCTGCCTCCTGACTGGGACAGAAACCCAGCTGTTCGCTGACTCAGGGGGATTCCAGGCAGAAAGCTCTGGGATTTGCTGTGTGTGCGCGGGAGAAAGGCACAGCCTGCACTCCCCTGCGCCGGCTCTTCCCAGCTTGCAGATGGAGGGGGGGAGGCGTGTGCTTGGCTGGGAAAAGGATGCTGCGAGGACGGCGAGCGTGTGCCGAACAACCCTTCCGGGAGAAAGCCTCAGCTCCCAAAATTGTGCCGATGAGGTAGGTAGGTGCATTTCTCCTGGGACCTGTATTAAGAAATCCTACTCTGTGAAGTGAACTGCTGCCTTAAATAGCCTGGGCGTTTCTCTAATTTATAGGAAGAATGCCG
>NW_010565978.1:7324-8587 GCF_000687285.1 Phaethon lepturus
GAGGAAATGGTTCTGCTGTGGACGTGCTGCAGGCTGACAGCTTGCGCCTGGCTTATAAAATATATTCGATAGTTCTGGGCATATTTACAAACATCTCCTAGTTAGGATAATAAGCCACTTGGCCAAAGTCAACATAAGCTGCAGCACATATTATATCCCTGACCAAAACATACCTTCCCTCCAAAAAGCATGATTCAGCCTCATAAAACCTCCCCACTCTAACCTGTGTTTAATACCACTGGTGTTGGGGGAAGACAGAGTTGCCCTGCACCGTCGGCCCATAGGTCGCAGCCCCTCACTGAGGGTCTGGCTGGATGCGGCTCTACAGGCTGTATAGATTGCTTGCTTGGAGATGTCTACCCATAACGTGCCATAAAGAAGGAAGAAAAGCCTGTCCTTAGGGTTCATGTTATACTTTTTCCAGCATTCAGGGACAGGTGCCACAAATGTCCCTGAATTTGCACCTGAACAGGTGCAAATGCCCTGCTAACTGGACATTTGAGCCTCTTGCATGTAAATTCTGGAGAGGTGCACGCATTACCCGGGACTCGGAAGGTGTGCGTGGCAAGCTTCTGTACTCCTTACCCGTTCTTATTCATGGTGTATTTCATGATGAGACACAGCCAGTGACAATTATCCACACTGGCAAAACTAGGGCAGGCTGTGGCTCTTCGCTGCTGAGCAGGCATGTCATTCAGCTGCACCTAAATTACCTCCTCCAGCACAGGGGTCTCGGCGGGCTGCGAACCACCGGGGTTATCTGTCCTCTGCCACGTCAGGCTGGCTGTGCGGGTTAAAGGGAGAGAGCCTTGCACACAGTAATGCCCGTGGCTTTGCACTGGGTGGCTCAGCAGGGCTGTGTTGCCTGTGAGCCTGACCCTCCTTGAAGCTGGCCACTGCTGGCGGTCCCCAACCCCTGGGATAGCACCAGCCCGGGGCCGCGAATACGGGTGGCTGAGGGCCGGCACCACAGGCAGAGGAAAACCTTGGCAGCTTCTCAGGCTCACTTTCACTCATGGTCAGGATTAGGAGCACCTCTCGTCCTCCTTGATAAAGCCCAGCATGGGAGCGGATTTGACCTGCTCCTAAGCCAAGTGTGGCGCAGAAGCCACAGCCTGGCCAGCTCTGCCTCACGCTGCTGCACCCCACATCTTCACGGTTTTGAGGCTTGCCTCCAAAAACTTGACCGTCATGTTGCAGTGTTGGTGATGCCACGTGACAGCTTCAGCTCCTGGATAGGAAGAGCGGGAGAAGGGGAGTCAT
>NW_010565978.1:8618-17458 GCF_000687285.1 Phaethon lepturus
AGGGGGCATTGCTGCTTCTCTGACTGGAAGATCCCCTCCGGAAAAATAGCTTATTAGTATTTTACACTAGTGCTTTTAATTGGTAGTGTTACTTGCTAGCTTTGCAATACAGTAATCCCAAGGAAGACGGGTTCACATTCAGCTAAGCACTGCTAGCTAGCGCAAGGTGAGAAATTCCCTGCTTAGAAAGGCTGCCATTTAAATAGATAAGGCAAATTGTAGGAGGAGAAACAGAGCTAGAGAAAAGTGAAAAGACTTGCTCAAGGTCACATGGCAGATCAGTGGCAGATCAACAAAACAGTCTGGGTCTCTGGACCGCCAGTCTGCTGTCCTGTGAAATCTTTGGAAAAAAGTCTCTAATAGCTGAAGCTATCCTTGTGCCCATAGTGAGCCTCTGCAAATAATATATCAGAACTCAAATTCTGGCATCCCAGAAATGAGAAATCCATGTTTTTTGCACTCGACATATGATCTCCTACGGTGGCTAATGTGAAAGCGGAACGGTTTGTTGGATCGGTCATTTATTTTTAAAAATTAACTTTTGGCAAGCATAGTTATCCTGAAGTCTATTTTTTTCCATGGTGAGAGGAACATGCTGGTGACCATAATCTTGGCTAAAATATAGGATAAGGAACTCTTCGTCCTTCCCCTCCATGTGCTATTTTGAGTTGGCATGTGTTTACAGAGATAACATTTGATGTCATAGTTGCCACATTTGACAGAGAAAAGCCTGAGAGAACCATTAACTATAGGACGAGTCAGCAATCTAAAGCATCTTTGTCCTTTGCTAAATGATTAGCTCAAAGCAATGCTTCTTCTGAAGTTTCCACCCCAAGAAAATCCTACAAACAAACACTCTAACAGCTATTATAAAATAAAGAATCCTTTAAACATAACAGGATTTTACAACTGTGAAAAATCAACTCATCTTTATTGCCCACAAGAAAAAATATTTATTTGTCATTCGCTTCTAATTGTGTTATAGCAATGTTAACTGCAGTTTTGAAAGCATCAGCAAATGAAAGAATAGAAACTAGAGACAAATAGGAGTCTGGATGCCAGATTTCTTTTTCTGCTTTACCACTCGCTTGCTTTGTAACCCTGGGTATATCACTTAACCTCCCCACTGCACTGCATCCATATGCAAAAGGCAAGAATGATTTCTAATTCACAGAGAAATGCTTCTCTTTCTGCCATAGATCCAGTCCCTTGACCCTCCCAGGCATCTGCTTGTGAAGATTTTGGGAGAAGTTTTTTTTCTCAATCAATCCAGGTAATCCCCAATGAGCTGTGAATCCTACTGGCTCATATTATTCAGTAGATTAGACGTTGCTGTCAAAAAGAAGAATTGCATGGAAACTACATTCCTAGGATGCTGCTGGTCACAGCTGCTTTGAAGACCCTTGAGGGGGAGGACGATGCTGGTCCGTGACGAAGCCCCAGACCTCACTTTTTTCTCTTAGATACCTCCAAGCAAGCAGAGGAACCACTGATATTTTTGCCTGCAGCTCAGCTGGTTTCTGGACTGTAAAACTCCCTCGCCATAGCTGCGAGCAGGGAAAAATGGGAAGGGGAGAGGGACAGCTTAATTTGTCTCTGTAGGGGAGGGGAAGACAGAACACAGGAGGTCCTTTGGTTAACGGGATCTGAGCAGCTGGGGGGAGATCCCACGCTAACTTCACTCCTAATGGGTTAAGAAGAGTGAGATTATTTTTAACACACTATTTGTGAAAAACATTTTTCCCGTTCCTTGAAGTAGCACTTTGGCAAAAGGTGTGGCACAGATGCCTGTAATAGTAAACGCTGTTACTGGGAAAGATGGCACTACATTGCATCCATAAGAATGTAAAGTTGCCTTTTGTAAAAGACTATTTTAGGCACTTAAAAGTTTTCCATACTTTCCTTCATACTAAAAACATCCATGAAGGATGTCTATCTTTACTTGATGATTTATTTATCTTTTGGTTGAAGGTTCAGCAGAAATGGCTCAGCCAGTGTTTCCAGGGATAATGAAATGAATCTGTCATTTGGCTCATTTTCTAAAGGGAGAAAAACACCTCCATCTCGCTGCAAAGCGCTTAGGAGCAGGGATGTGAATTTGCTGACAGGGTCACTCTGATGTCAGGAACATGCCCTTTTGCTTTCCTAAATAATATCAGCCAAATTTGTGAAATTCTAGTTTGGATGTACTCTGGAGGGACTTGTTAGTGCTGGGCAGCTAAATTCTCTGAAGCTTACAAGTGCTGTAGCCCCTGCCAGCTCTCATCAGACCACGGCTGCTGTAGGAAACACGCACTGATGTGTTACAAAGCCAAAACGCTGCAGTATGTCCCAGCCAGTTCCCCGCGACGCTGGCGAGGTGGGGGCTGCTGCTTGCTTCACTTTCTGGAACCACCCAGTCATCTGTCAAGCAGACCCGCAGGCTGCACTTTTGAACCCCAGCTTTCCAGCCCAGGCTCCGCGGGACTGGGCAGGCTTGTCCTCGACCAGCTTGGAAGATCGTAAGGAGAGTTTGTGGCCAAGTGGTGGCTGGAATCGCCACTTTTTGTAAAGCAGAACTTGCCAAAAGAATTAAGTCATCCAGGCCAGACTGAAATTTAGGGAGGGCTGAGTGCTTTCTCCATAGGGATGATGGAGAGCAAAATGTTGCTGGAGACAGAAGGGCATGCCCAGCTGCAGAACACGAGAGACAGCACAGACAAGGGCAACTATGGCATTAGGAAGAGCCGCAGGGGTTATATCCCCCCGCCCCGAGTTTGTAAGCAGAGGGCAGTGGGGACGGATGAGGGAGGCGACAAGAGCAAGGTTGTGGTTAGAGGAGCTCTTCATCGGCGTGGCGAAGAACGCGCCGGGGAAAGCAGCTCAGCCCGGCGGCTGAGCCCTGCTGCCTGCATCCCCTCTGCCACGGCCGTGCAAAGCCAAGCGGCTGCTGCTTCCACCCAGGAAGGGCTCAGGGCTGGGACGGCAGCATGTGGCTGGCAAGGAAGCAGGGCTGTCACCGTCAGCCAGACGGAGTGACGTGCCTCTGTCCCCAGGATTTTGCACACAGGAACCCAGTTCCGGCCCATCCCATTTTCTCTCCCCTCCATCTGGCAAAGCGGGCTGCCCCTGCCTTTGTCTTCTTATCCCGGGAGGGGAACACGGTGGTTTGCTACACAGCTGAGAAGCCTCAAGCCGAACCTTTCCTCAGAGCGGTACTGGTGTGCAGCCTTCAGCTCCCGGGACGGTGTCGACACGCTAGCGACCGGCAGCACCTCAGACTTCCACGGCGCACGTATGTGTCCCGGTGATGTCCCCAGCCCACGTCAGGTCAGGACCTTGCCCTGCAAAACTCCCCACGCCTGGCACGGAGCTGCAATAGGCCCCAGGATGGAGAGCTGAGGGCACGCACTGGCTCTGCCATGAGCCAACGCTGGCAGTTAGTAGCTTGTATCTATATGCGGGCAGTGTTATACCTATGCCTGGAGATTATGACGTGTTGTTACAACAGCTAGAGAAGGGCGATGTGGGGAGCTGGAGTTTGAGGAGACTTGTAATCAGTGCCACCCAGATCCTCATGCGACAGAGCAGGAGGCTATGAGAAGTGCTGGCTCTAAGGGAACACTCAACAACACAGTTTTCTGCAAAATCCCTTCTTCAAACCCCATTTAGTCCAATGGAAATAATTGCTAGACTTCTCACAGGCAAATAATGCCAGTGGGATTTGTACCGTGTAACGGTGAGTACCTGAAGAAAAAGAGTGTCACCTCTGAGGCATCCTAGTTTTGTGGAGACTTCTTGACTGTGCTCACTGTGCTCATTTCACCATGTTAAAAACAAAGACAATACTCTTCCTTTTTTTTCTTCCCCAGGAAAATTTCATTTGCCTTCTACCCTCAGGAAAATAGAGACAGGAACAAAAGAAAAAAAGGAAAAACAAAATAAAGCAAACAGAATTAGATTGTTTTTTTCCCTTAAAAACTTTGAACATTTTAAAAACCAAACATTTTTCACAGAAAAAGCTCACATCTGTTATTTATAAAATTCCATTTTTATGTGATTTTTTTTTAATTGGCTCCCATTCAGATACCAACAAAACAAATCAGACACAAGTATTACATGTTGTACCAGTAAGTGCTAGAGTCCCTGAAAGAATATAACAGCGATTATTTTTTTTCTAAAGATTTGGCAAGGGAGGTGTGTTTGGAGGAGGGATAGAAGGAGGAGAGGTAGCTTGAGAGCGAAGAGAAGGGTGATTAATAGAGTACAACCCTTTTTATCTTTGTCTCCAGACACCAAAATTATTCAGGTGAGTAAGGAAAATGGCAAGTAAGCATTACATCCTTGATGAGACCTCAGTCAAATGAAACAGACTTTGAGATAAATCCATTTTCTTCTTCAGATGAATGTATTCAAAAAGGCACAAGCTTGTCGGCTTGGGCACGAGACTTATTTTTAAACATTTATCTAGTCAGCATGCCAAGCTCCTAGATATGCTCACAGGCAAAATTCTTAAGCCCAGTGCTTTATAACTGCAGAATGGTGCTGTTGTCTTTCTTGGGAAACACATTATTTCGGCCGGGTCTGCAGACAGAAGCTGTGTCGCTTCGACCACTCGGGCATAAGAGCACTGGCACAACCTTTCCCCTCTCCCTCACGTCGTGACTGTCATTATACCGACATAAAGACCCCATACCGATATTATTATTCCTTGCCAGGAGAAGGAACGAATTGCAAGCACCTTCCTGCCACTGTAAGTGAATTGATACCAGGAGCTGTAGATGCAGTTAAAAGACCCCCCTCGTGCTTCCCCCCAGGTCTCCCACACAACCGACACAGTTACACTTGTACAAAATCTTGCTACAGAGCAGGCTTTCATGGACCAGGAGTCTTTACCCTTCTTTAATCCACTTAGATTAACGGCAGCGCACTGCTAATTCAGATGGCAAAGGGCAAAGGGCTTTTTGCAAAGCACAACTTCTTGTAAGCAAAAATAGATGAACCCACTTTCCTCCAAAGAATTGATTCCTGGATGCCTTTGTGGGTTTTGTTCAGCGCTCTGGTCGTGTGAGTTAGGCGTAGTTTGGTGAATGCGAAAGCTTAACCCCTCTTTCTCCAACCGTATGTGGGCAAGGAAGGAATTTGTGTTTAAGTTCAGGATTGTAAAAAATACAACAGCTGTATATATATTTTTTTACACATAACATTTTTGTTTTTACATATAATACCAAGTATTTCAAAATAACAGAAATACAGAGCCTTCTGAAGTTTTCCTAAAACGTCTGTCATGCTAAGAATCTCAATCTCCATTAAACTGGCAACACATTTTAATAGGAAACAAATAAAAAAATTGTTATATTGAGCTAACTTTGTTCTGTTAACACCACTGCTAGTCCAAAGGAGCATTGGTCCATAAAGAAGTTTCTGTTGAGATGGACAAATAAATATTATGGATTTATTCAATATTAAAGGTTTATGTGCACATTATGTACACAACATGCTTAGATTAGTTTTTAGACCACTCAGGAATTTCACTAATAGAAATCAAGCAATTCAGAATCCAGACTACTGCTGCTGCCTCAGTTGAGCTAAGCTGCTAAAGGAATTTTTAGATACGGCATGGATTCCTATGTACTACCTACTATTCGGTTACGTCAGTACTATTTGACCTAATGTGATAAAGATAGATGCTGCAATAATTCTAAGAGAACAGAAATATATATATACACGCATATACACAGTGGCAGGTGTCGCCAGAAACGATCACAAGCTGGAGGGGAGGCACATGAAGGTGATTTGTACCCATGTTCATTTAATTTTTTAAAATCTCCTTCAGTGTTCAGAATTTTCTTTCTGGAAATTTTCTCAAAGCAGTGGGAGATCCCTCAGCAATTAAATGGAGATGCAAATATTTTAAAATTTCTAACACTGGTCATGAGTATATGAACTAGTCAGTGACATTATTGACATAGTTGAAGTTAGGCTTGTTCTTTAGTACTTTGCTGAAAGAACCAAGCAGAGTTTTCCCCGCTCACTCAGCAAAGGAGTTACATCGGTGTTAACAAAAAGACTTTCTGTATGAACTGGTTATTAGTCACATTCTGTCAGTCTGTCAGATTTCGCTTCCTCCTCGCCTGAGCCACATCTACTAAATCTCCGTTCGCCCGCAGAGTGAGGCAAGTAGCGTAAACCGGGACCTGATATTTTGTGTGTAAAGCATTACCAGAAAATCTCAGTCTGGAACAAAAAATAAAAAACCTAGTGGATTAGTAGAGATTAAAACTACAAAAAGTTATTTTCTCCCTCTATTCAATCACATTTGAGGGTAGCCTTAAATCTGCACTCACTTGCACTTGCCATTCTTTTAAAATCTTCCAGTGAAAACTGAGATTTGATTTTCTTGACAACAAAATGTCAGCAGCAGTATAAGGGAGGCAGTTCTCTATCCAGGCCGTGATAGGGATGAAGACTGCATGGCCCTTCTTCTCCTCTTCCCTTCCTCAGGCTCTGTTTCAGTTTCTTACCCTGTGATAAATGGCACTTAGGTCCAGGCGGATCCTGCTGTATCGCAAGCATGGCTTTCCTTAAGCATAACACCGTGCTCTCTGTACCAGCGCGCGGCCGAGCCTGGGCTGCATACCTCCATCCAGCCTCCTGAAACGCAGCGAGGCTACGGGCGTAAGCTGTCCGCTGTGTACGCCGGGTCCGGCAAGTAAAAACTGATCTTTGATTGTATAAAGCATAGAGCCACCACGGTCACCAAACATTACTGTGATGCTGATAATTTCTGCTAATAACCGTAACTTCGGTCTGATGTATATAGAGGGGGGTAGCGATGTCATCTTGCTTACTAACATGTAGACCTTTTCAGCTCCTGTTCTGCAAATTATATCACACAGTTGGTGCTCCACAGAGAGAAGACTCCTCTTTAGCGGACCAGATGGCAGGTTTAGGGCTTTTAAAGGCCGTATCCAAAACCCACCAGAGCAAACAAGACTCGGTCATTTTGCACCCAGCGACTCTTTGCTGAGCGGGTGAAACAAAGAGCTAGCTTCTGCGCTCACATAGATGCACAAAGCTGATCATTTCGGCTTTGTGAGGAGGGGTTAATCCCTGGTGGCTGTGTCACCACAGGGGTGCCCCGTATTACCGCACCTCGCGGAGGTTGCTCTGGTTTCCCTCCTAGCTCACAGACCCGCTTTCCTCCTTCCAGACGGGGCAGGGGGCAAAGCAGAGCGATCGCATTCCCGCATTTCATCCCAACACAGAGTCAAGAGGTAGCTGAGGCAGACAGCAGGACCCAGGAGCTAAGTGGTACTCGGGGTCAGACTGCATAAACACAGTCAGTATTAAATCTGTATTATTTGCTTTCCCTGCAGTGCCTTGGGTCTCTGAGAACGTTACTGTGCCAGGCACTGTACAAGTCCAGAACAAACTTACCCCGATATAGACTTTGAATAAGGACAGTATTGAACCATGACAGATTTAGAACACAGCCTTTAAAGACATCATTAAAAATATTTTAAAACCCTTTTTTTTTTTGAGCAATACTACCCCCTCCCCCTTTAGAGGGGAGACCTTGTCAGGCACTAAATAAATGTTTACAGAAAGGTGTTTATGAGTCAACATTAAATAACGATTCAAGATGGAAATGTTGACAGAGCCTGAGTGGTAGCAATACTTCTACGAATCTTGATGTGCCTGGGAATTTATTTCCTTTTACAGCCTATGATAAAAAAGAGAATAGCTCTATCCATGTTTTAAAATAAAAGCAAAACTTCACATCAAGAGCCAACCAAAATGATCTGTAATCCCTGAAAATAGAATCTCTACTGGAAACAGGGACAAAACCTCTACTGTAGATGTTTCAGAAAAAATCATCTCCATATGTTGCATAGATTCCTTTTTCTGTTTACAACTCATTGTTTCAGAAGATAGGATTTTTAACTAGCTCTGTCTTTTCATTCTTTTCTATTCCCCTTGTTTGTCTTTTTATCTTAAAATGTGTATTTGCTTCAGAAAAGTCTTCTTAATTTTGACCCACTGGTGGCATGGCTAAATGCTGAGCTAATATTGACTAATATTTCAAAATAAATTGCTCCCTCTAGTGAGATCGCAGCAGTACTGATGGCTAGCAGATGTGACTGAAAACTGCTTGGGTGTGTTTTTCTGTACCACTCGATTAAGAGGTTGGCTCATTGTGGATTTGATTCTGTGTTCCTTACTCAGACGAAACTCCAGATGATCTCAAGAGGGGACTCGCCTGAGCAATGAGTGCATGATATGGCCTTCTGCATTTAAGATAATATTATTTACAAAGGCTTATGCCTCTTGCACCATTAAAACCCTCCCTTAAACAATGCGCCAGTTAACTAGCAGATCTTTGGAGAAGCACGCGAGCTCGCAGCATGCTAAAGCCTTTGCTATGAATAGGTTTCATACAAACAATACTGTTATCACCGTCTCCTTTCAGCTCCAAGTTGTTTGGGGAAAAAAAAAAAATCCAGTTAAAGGTAGACCTCACTCCAAACATGAGCCGGATGCTTCAGGATGCTCCCCTACATCCAGCAGCTTTTAAAGTAAAAAATGTTAATACGGTATATTTTGTGGCATCTTCAAAAGGCTTCTGAGCAAAAGACATTAAGAAGGAACAGCAGTAGCATTCTTTTCAGATTCTTTTCACCTCCCACCATGTCGGCATGGTAGTATCAGAAGTAAAGCATTTCATAAAGAAATGGGTGCCCTTTCTCGTTTTGGTTAACAGGCCTTCTCTGGGAACTCTCGGGAGTAACTCCCGGAGAGGCAAGGCAAACTCCCGTCGGCAAAGTGGGAAACCAGTAACTGGTGTCGTCTTATCGGCC
>NW_010565979.1:0-836 GCF_000687285.1 Phaethon lepturus
CCAGTGTGGGTTTAGGGTTAGGCTTAGCATTAGGGATTGGATTAGCATTAGCATTGAGGCTAGCGCCTGGGTTAGGGTTAACGTGAGGGTTAGGACTCACGTGAGGCTTAGGCTTAGTGCTAGGGTCCAGGTTAGGGTCAGGGTTAAGGTTAGGGGTTTAGGTTAGGGCTTATTGTTAGTGTCAGGCTGGGGTTAAGGTTAGGATTATGAGCAGCATTGCATTAGGGATAGGATTAAGATTAGGGTTGGGGCTAGGCCATGCAGGGTCTGGGCACCTTTGCCGTTTGGGGCTGCCCTCGCTCCCTGTTCAAAGCTCTCCCTCCTGCTGCAGGGTGCTCGGGGGCTGCAGTGGCTGGTTCCCCCCCCCCCCCCCCCCCCCCCCCAGAGCATATAAGACAACCTGAAACAAAAAATAAAAATACACACAGTAACCAACAGTAACCAAGAAAATAATTAGAAGAGGATATTTCACTCTGTCCTTGTCCAAGGACAAGCAGTTAACCAAGACCACTGCAACCGTGTTGGGGCTGGACCCTGAACTGCTGGGACAGGTGCTTCCAGGAGCGGGCCAAGGGAGCGATTCATTGCGCTGGTGAATCGGTGCTGCCCGACTCCGCAGGACCTTCCCGAGCACGGTGCCGGGGCTGGCAGCCGCCTCCTCCCTGGGGAGAGGCGAGGGATGACAGGACAGCACTGAATTCACTTTAGTTTATTTCTTTTCATTTTTTTCCTTGTTCCAAACTGCAAATCCTGGTGCCAATGGCATCTCGTCTCAAAAAACAACCAATTGCTAAAGCCAATGTGGAGGCACCGGTGGCGCCGGGCCGGAGGCGGGA
>NW_010565979.1:1072-1525 GCF_000687285.1 Phaethon lepturus
GAAGGCCCCGGGGGGGGGGGCCAGGAGCCGGCCCGAGAGCTGGGCTGTGGCTTGGGGGGGGACATACAAAAAAGGGGCCAAAAAAAAAAGAAAACCAACAAAACAGACTGATGAACCCAAACGAGGTTTGCTGGAAAGCCGGGGCTGTTTCGAGGGGGAGGAGGGAGCTGGATTCCTGACTTCAATTTGCACGGCAAGCCGTGGCAACGCAGCCCTGCACCTCTTGGCGCTGGATCCCGGTGGTGCCGCCGGCTCTGGGCTCGCGGTCACTCCCCCCATGGAGCCGAATTGGGGTGGGCGTGGGGCCGGCGCGGGTTACAGCGCCGGGCAGGCGACCTGGTGCCGGATGCCCTCGTTGCACATAAGGGCGGCTGCCCGCTCGTCGCTGTCACCGTGCTGGCACTGCATGTAGCTGATGCCGTGGGGCGAGCAGCCGTGGTGGGCGCACACACT
>NW_010565979.1:1555-2191 GCF_000687285.1 Phaethon lepturus
CCGGCAGCACCCATCAGTGCTCAGCAGTTCCCAGTGGTGCCCATCAGCACACACTGGTGCCCAGCGGCACCCATCGGTGCCCACCGATAGTCATCAGTGCCTGTCAGTGCCCAGTGGGACCCCCGTGGTTTCCATCAGTGCCAGTCGGTGCCTGGTGGCACTCATCAGCAACCATCGGTGCCCGTTGGAGACCGGGACCACCGGCATGCACTGGGGTCCATTGGTACCTGGCGGTTCCCACTGGTGTCTATCAGCACCCATGGGTGCCTGTCGGTGCCCATCAGACCCCAACACTGGTCGTACCCACAGGTGATCCCCATCAGTGCCTGGTGGCACCCAGCAGTGTGCCCATCAGTCCCCAGTGGTACTCAGTGGTGCCCATCAGTCCCCAGTAATGCCCAGTAATGCCTGCCAGTCCTCAGTGGCACCCAGCAGTGCCCATGGGTACCCATCAGTCCCCAGGGGTACCCGGCGGTGCCCGTCAATCCCCAGTAATGCCCAGTGATGCCTCTCAGTGCCCAGTGGCATCTGCTGGTGCCATCCTGTGCCCACGTCCCTCACCTGCAGTCGCTGCAGGTCCGCTGGCACTCCTTCCGGCGGTAGCGGCCGCGCAAGGGCCCCCCGGGGGGCCCCAGC
>NW_010565979.1:2263-3390 GCF_000687285.1 Phaethon lepturus
CCGGCCTCCCTGCCGGTTGCCCACTGGTCACCATGCCCCCAGTGGCACCCTGGCACGCAGAGCCGGCCCCTGGCAGCACCCTGCCTGCGCTGTCCCCCCCGTGGTGGCACTTACTTGGTGCAGGGCTGAGGTTGATCTGGCACACGGAGTAGCCCACACGGTTGGTGACGCGGCACTGGTAGATGCCGACATGCACCTCCGACAGGCTACGGATTAACAGGTCGCCAGGAGCACGTCCTGAAGCAGGGAGAGATGGCCACGTCAGCCCCATCGCCGCAGCCCTGCTGGCACCTGCACCCTCGGACACGGGTGCACAGGGACACGGGTGCACAGGGACATAGGAGCACACAGACATGGGAGGACATGGACATGGGAGGACACGGACAAGGGCGCGTACAGACATGAACACAGGTTCACACAGACAGCCACATACCTGGGTGTGCAGAGCTATGGGCACTCACCAACACGTACGCTCACAGACAGGGACACGCCACCCATAAACATCCCCGACACCCAGCAGAGCCCCCCAGGGAAGCACCCTGGGTGGGTACAGCCCCGCCAGCACCCACCTTGGATGGTGCCGGAGGGCAGGTGTCCTCCGCCGTAGCCGTCGGCCAGCTTGGCCCACTGGTAGGCAAGCGGGGAGGTGCCCCCCCGGCTGTAGCACCGCAACAGGATGCTGCTCCCCTCTATCAGCTCCCCCTCGGTCCAGCACTGTGGGGTGGCTGGCTTCTCTGCGGGGAGAGGGACACTGTCATCACTAGGTCTATTGGGGGCCACCCAGGGCACCCAGGAGGAGGAATGGAGGCAGGGAGGCTCACCTTGTACAGTGACGATGACCTCGTGCACGGCCACGGTGTTTTTCTTCACCCGGCACTGGTAGGTGCCGGTGTCAGAGACCTGCAGGTCGGCCAGGCGGATGGAAGCGTCGTACTGGCTGGGGTCGTTCTGCACGAAGGCCACGCGGTCCTGCAGCCCTGAGCCACTGCCGTAGTTGACATGGTGGTCGTGGTAGGACAGGAACTGGGAGGAGAAAGCAAGGAGCCTGGGCAGGGCTGGTCCCGGTGGGGCATTTCCCCAGGGCTGCTGGCTGGGGAGGGAAATGCACTGCCCACTGCCTGCCTGGC
>NW_010565979.1:3664-6110 GCF_000687285.1 Phaethon lepturus
CTGCTCCGCTGGGCTTTGTCTGGTCCTTCCAAGCCCTGCCTGCTCTGCCGGGTCCTTCCCTGCCCTGCCAGACCTTGCCTGTCCTTGCCTGGCCCTGCTTGTTTGGCTGGGCTCTGTCTGGTTCATCCCAGCCCTGCCTGCCCTGCCTGCCCTGGCTGCCCTGCCTGCCCTGCCCTGCCTGCCCTGCCTGCCCTGCCTGGTGGGATGGCGGCTGCTGGGACGAGTGACACTCACCACATTCTCCGGGCCGGTCCGCTCGGGCGTGATCTGGATCCACTCGATGCCCACGCCCTGGGGACCGTTGTCTTCGGGCTCAAGGACGTAGGGGCAGCCCAGCTTCACCGAGTCTCCCTTGGCCAGGTACAGCACCTCCCTGCCCTTGCTGTTGATCCTGACGGCCAGGAGGAGAGCTGGGGAGAGAACGGCACCTGTCACACCGGCTGCGGAGCACGGGGGCACCCCAAACTTGTGCCCCAACCCCACTCCTGGCAGCACCCTGACCCACAGGGAGCAGGGATGGGGCAGGAGCTCATCTGCCAGGGTCAGGCACCTGCAGGGACTGGGCCTCCCAGTGGGGTTGGGTACCCATCAGGGTGGCACCCTCTGGGTGCTGTGATGCTGCATCAGGGACAAAGGGACATGGTGGGCTTAATGCCACCCGCCCAGCTCCGGCCAACATGGGTGGATGTCAGGGCAGGACCATCCCTGGCTGCAGGTGCTCTGATGACCATGGGGTGCATCCGGCACCCTGGGGTGCCCTGCAGCTGGGCAGGGACCCCTCAGTCCTTGTCGGCATCGCAGCAGGAGTGGGTCCAAGTGCAGGGATCCATCAGCGCCTACCTGGCATGAGACCCAGGAGCAGGAGCAGGCTGGCGCCGTGCCCTGCCATGACGCTGCAGCCGTGCCGGGCAGTGAGGAGGAGCGGGAGCGGAGGAGGCTCCGAGGCGACAAGGCAGCCGGCCGTGCGGGGCTGCTTTTACATGCTGGGCCAGGGCGCTCCTCCCTGTGGGGCGGATGCCTTTGGGATGACTGAGTGGCTCCAAGCTGTGTGTGAGCGATGCCGCCCTTCTCCACTCCCTACCTGGTAATTAAGCATCGCCATGCTACGGGCTCCCATCCAGCCGGACCCGGGCCGAGGGCCACTGCAGGCAGCACGGGCGAGGGGCACCAGCATGCTCTAGGGCATCTGGAGCATCGGAGCAGGGATCGGGTGGCCATGGACCCCAGGGTGCCTGATGGCTGGTTACCCTGGAGTGGGCACTGGCAAGACGAGTGTGGTAGGTGGCAGAAGGCTGCCCGGGACCCCCTAGGAGCAGTCCGAGCGTGGCTGAGCACCACGGCCGCATGAAAGTGCCAGCTTGACCCCATGCAGGTCCCAAAAGGATTTTGGTCTTGGGGCAGGACTCAAGGCAATTGGAAGAGCTTAAAGGTGTGGTTTGACCATGGGCTTAAGCTCCTGCAGATCCCTCCTCCAGTCCTGCCCCCCTCAGCAAGCAGGCACAGGGATACCGTGGCCATGCGGGGACCATGGCACTCACCAAGCCCACTCTGGTGCTGGTGGCACTGCTGAAATACAGAAGCCTGGCTGGTGCTCCAGGCCATGGCTCACTGCACCAGGACATGGTGGCGTAGCAGCAGCAGGGGCAGCACATACCAGGCCAAGCGCAGCACAGCGGAGGGGACAAGCAGTGTGGCTGGAGGAGGCTGGGACAGCCATAGGGGAGGAAGAGAGGGGCTGGAACCTCCTGGGATCTGAGGGCAGGAGTTGGGACAGGGATGCTCTGTAGTGAGATGGAGAAGTTGGGACAGAGATGCTTGGCAGTGAATGCAGGAGTTGGGAGAGGGATGCTCGGCCGTGGATGGAGAGGTTGGGGCAGGGATGCTCAGCAGTGGATGGAGGGGTTGGGGCAGGGATGCTCGGCGGCGGATGAAGGGGTTGGGGCAGGGGTGCTCGGCGGCGGATGGAGGGGTTGGGGCAGGGATGCTCGGCGGCGGATGAAGGGGTTGGGGCAGGGGTGCTCGGCGGCGGATGGAGGGGTTGGGGCAGGGATGCTCGGCGGCGGATGAAGGGGTTGGGGCAGGGGTGCTCGGCGGCGGATTGGGGAAGCCCCAGCCAGGGGCAGTCTCCATGCCTGTGTCCCTTGGAGGGGCTGGGCTGGCTGAGCCACCACCCTGGGCTGCTCTGGTGCTGTGGGCCAGGCCCCATGTCCAGCTCAGCCATGCAATGCCCTGCGGCACAGTTCAGCCATGCTGGTGCTTTCCAGACCATGACTGTACCATCCAGCTGGGCAGCACCGCCCGGCTGGTCCCAAACACTCCCTGGGGGCAAGAGCTGCTCCATTTACTGGCCCCAAGCTGAGCTCACCGCTGCCAGTTAACCCTTACCGGCCCCGTGCTGGGAATTGGGGCTGAGCCCAGCACGTGCTTTGCCGCGTCTGTGATTTCG
>NW_010565979.1:6302-14190 GCF_000687285.1 Phaethon lepturus
GCCCCCCGCCCCCCGGCTGGTTGCCTGCCAGTGGTCACAGCCCCCTCATCGCAGCCGGCGCGGTGGCTTTGAAACCCTCCGGGCTGAGCCTGGCCTAGAAGAAGGCTGTGACTTTCTGGCCGAGGCAGTGACCGAGAGTGACACGGCCAGCGTGTGGCCGCTGGGGACCGGGGATGGAGGTGTGAGCAGCCGAGCCTGGTGCTGGGCACCACAGCTGCTGTCTGGGCTGGGCACTGGTGCTGAGGCCCCAGGGGTCCCAGAGAGCTCGGTGGCCATGGGGGCATTCTCGGGGTCAGGTCTGCAGTGGCAGATGCCCTGCAGGGCCAGCAATGCATTTCAGCCTGTGCCCCAAAAGGGACCACGCAGCCCCGCAGTACTTGGCTCCATCACGACATGGAGACACAGAGAAGCCAGAGAAGAGACAGGGAAGAGAGAACAAGAGGCTACAGCATTTCATCCTCCCTATTTACCCAGCCTGGAAGAGGCTCAGGGCTCACAGCAGAGTCCTCCGAACCATCCCCCTGCCCTGGGCAGTCTCACCTTTGCTGGCTCTCCTTATTTTTCAGCTGCTCTGACAATTAATCAGAGCCACTCCTACAGGATCCCAGCCCTCTGAAGCTGCTAGTCTGTATCCAAATGGATTTTAAATGTTTGCATCATGCTCCGGTCTCTTTGCTTTGCCCCTGAAGAAGGCCACTGCCGCAGGGCCTGAAGGTGACAGGCTGGTGAGAACGTGGCACTGCCAGGGATGATGCAGCTGTGGGTAGCCAGGGCCAGGACTATAAGCGTGGAGAAGAGCCTGCCTGGCTCACAGGACCCTACCTGAGCCACCCTGCGCGAGCTGCGAATACCCACCCTGCTCTGAGCTGCTTTAGTGCTGACACTGAGCTGTGCTGAGGGCCTGGAGATGCTCCTGGCTCCTCTGAGGACACAGGCTACCCCTAGCAGCTCCCTCCCGGTGGATGTGGGGAGATGGGCAAGGGGCAACCTCTGTGCCGGGAGTGGGGCAGGTCAGACAATGAGCCTTTGGGCTACTTCAGCCCCAAGGGCAGCTCCCAGCCTGCAAACCCAGAGCTAAGGAAAGATGAAACACACAGTCTGCTCCATAAACATCTCTGTTCATAGAAAACTCAGCCTAAGAAAATGGAAACCCCTGAGTCACTGGGGAACCAGAGCCCTGCTCCTCGTGGAGCTGAGCCTGGCCACAGCCTGCACTCGCTCGGCTCAGGGCCCTCCGCTCCAGCTGGGTGCAGTACTTCTCAGGGATGCCGGAGGCTCTGCAGAGGAAAGAAATCATCAGCCACCCTGTGCTACACCGGGGCCGAACTTTAGGACTGTGGGCCTGGAGCGAATCCTGTTTGATGAGGATCCAAAGGAACCTGTGAGGTGGCCCAGGGTTCAGGAGATGGCAGGAAGCCAGGAAGGACTTAGGGACGTGCAGGGAACCAGGGACGTAAAGTGGCTGCTGGCAGCACGTTCACCTGAGCTCCTGCATCTTCTGCTGCTTGAGCTGGGCAATGCGCTGGCTGCGCTGGCGGGCCTCTGGAGCGAATCCTGTTTGATGAGGATCCAAAGGAACCTGTGAGGTGGCCCAGGGTTCAGGAGATGGCAGGAAGCCAGGAAGGACTTAGGGACGTGCAGGGAACCAGGGACGTAAAGTGGCTGCTGGCAGCACGTTCACCTGAGCTCCTGCATCTTCTGCTGCTTGAGCTGGGCAATGCGCTGGCTGCGCTGGCGGGCCTCCCTCTTCAGACGCGGGCGCCAAGCTGACGCTCCTGCATCTGATGCCGGACATCGTTAGCATGGGCGAGCCGCAGATCTGCTCTCCGCACTTCCTCCGCCTTCTCCTTGTCCATCTGCTCCCGCTGGGCCCTGCGGGAGAGCTTGGGGCAGATGAAAGGCCCCACTCCAGCCCCGGCACGTGCCTGCCCTCAGTGCCTCAGCCAGCATCAGAGCTGACTTGGTTGCTGGGAGCCCCCACGGCAGCCCCCCTGCCACCGCATCACCCATCCCTCGGCCCCGTTTTGCAAGGCAGAGTCCAGCCATCTTGCCAGCAAGCTCCTAGCGCTGCCCCTCTCACCTGAGGATCCTCTCGAACTCGTGGCGGTCCTGCTGCACCTGCACAGCCATGCTGTGCTCCCGCTGGGCAATCTGCTCCAGGCGGCTCTGCTTCAGCATCTGCTCCATCCTGGCCTTCCGCTGCGCTGCCTCCTTCTCCTTGCGCCGCCACTCTCGCTCAGCAGCCTCTTGGCTGCGCTTCGCCCTCAGTGCATCCTGTCAAAGGCGGACGGCGGTGATGCTGGAGGCTCGTGGAGGGCTTCCCTCATTGGGGAGGTATGGAAACACTTGACCGTGGTTTTGCCTCTCTCCCAGTGCCATGGCCAGCACTGCTCCAGGACATCAACCTGGCTCTAGGTGCTTGTCTGGACCCGCAATGCCCCAGCAGACCCACCACATCCAGGGGAGCTTCCACTTTGCTGCAGTAGTGACATGGAAGGTGGTGAGTGAGCCAGCACAGGAGCACACCATGTGTCAGCAAGGCACTCACCTGCTCTGCCTGGTGGTCCTGGGCCCTCTCTTGCATGGCCCTCAAGCGTGCCGTCTCCTTCTCCTTCTCCCGACGGATTCTCTCCTGCTCAGCTTCAAACTTGGCCTCCCGCTCCTGCGTGGGACAGAGCATCATGGCAGCTCCCTTGCAGCACCTCTGCTGCCCGCTGAACTTCTGCCAGTGCTGCCCATGCTCCGTCCTTTTACCATTTTCTGCCTTTGGTACTCGAGCACCTGCTCGTCTGCCATCCTCTCCTGCTCCTGCTGCTCTTCCTTGCACCGCAGGTTCTCATCATTGATGCGTTTAATCTCAGCCTGGATTTTCTTCTGTTGCTCCCGTCTCCGCTCCAAGTCCTGAAAACGGTGCAGAGGGTCCAAGCGTGACATGGCAAGTGCTGCGGCACAGAGCACTCCCTCCCCTCCTCCCTGTGTGCCCTCCTGAGGGCCCATCAGCGCACTCGGGGCAAGGGAGGGCTCAGCAGTTCAGGTCACTTTCTGAGGATGCCTCAATTTCCCCAAGAGACCAGAGCTTTAATTCTGCTGGTGGTTGTCTCCACACAACAAATCTGACTTACCCAGCACTGGGTCACCCTTCAAACAGGGTGAAAATCTAAGTCCAGCCCTCCCCTGCTCCCTGGCGGGTCACTGGTCGCACCTTCAGGTCCTCCATCTTCAGCTGCTCCAGATACTCTAGCAGCTCCTGTGCCTCCTGGTCTCGTTGCTCGGCTCTCAGAGCCCGCCCTTCCCCATTCTGCTCCCTCTGCTTCACAAGCTCCTGCCTCCCTCTGGAAAGAAGAAAGCAGAGAAGGTTTCCCTGTGCCTTTGTCCCACTCCCAGAAGCAGAAATGCCAGCACAGGTATCAGGTGGCGTGTCTGCTGCCTCACGCTGTCTGGTCCAGCTGCTGTGACTGGGAGGTGTGCTGTGGTGTGAAGCCGGCAACCGGAGCTTACTCCAGGCCTGTGAAGAGGTCGGATGCCTCTGTGGGGAAGAGGGAGCCTTCTGCAAACCTGATCAGCTCCTGCTTCCTCCTGTGCTCCAGTTCTTCCTGCATCTTATCAGCCTTTTTCCTCTCCACCTCCATCATCTTGGCCAGGCGCTTCTCTTCTTCCTCCAGCTCTTTTGCAATGAGCTGCTTCTCGAGGATCTGGGTGTCACGGATCATGTGGCACTTGGCACCAAGGATCAGCTGTGGGAACAACAGGTCTTCCTGGTCTCTAAGCCAGACTTAGCAGTGGCAGCACAGACAGACACGCAGATGAGGAAAGGAAAAGGGAAGGAGAGGAAGACCCTGGTTAGCAACAAGTAGAGCAGGGTTTAGGTCTAGAGTGGCTAAGTGAAGCTCATGGGCGCTCTCAGCAGCCTGTCCAAGCAGGCAGCTCAGGCAGGTCTTAACATCTGCAGAATGTCCTGTGGTTCCAGGTGATGCCTGGAGACCCTCCATCCCTACCTCGCTGAACTCCTTGATCTCGTCTTCCTGCTCCATGCGCATCCTGTTCGCCCGCTGCAGCAGGTACTGAGCCCTCTCCCGTGCCTCCTCCTCCAGCTCACTCAGCTTCCCCATCTGCTGCAGAATGGCCCTTTGCTTCGCTGCACTCTTGCGCTCACTCACTGCCTCCTGAGGGAACAGGCAGGGCAGCCGAAAGCTGGATGCCCTCCCGGGGCAGGCCCACAAGGCTAAGCCTGCCCGAGGGTGCTGCGGAGCAGCCTGGCTCACGAGGGGCACGCTCCACTGCACCACGTCCCCGGCACAGCACCACAGAGCATGGCAGACCCTTCCAGTCCTGGCACAGAGGCTGGGGAGCCCCTTCCCACACCCCTCCTATGGAGACACCCCTCTCCCTCTGCAGGGTGGCAGAAATGCAGCGCAGAGGCTTCATCACAGCCTCCGGGGTCACTGCAGGCTGCGGGAGCAACCAATGTGGGATTGCTTCCCCACCCATGGAGCGGGCAAGCCCAGGGATCCTGCACAGCTCTTTCTGGGCTGGAGGAGACCTGAGACACACAGCTGTGCTGTCTGCACACTGGCGCCGGTGACCCCCAGCAGTGACCAGTGCACCAAAATGTGGGTGAAAGAGGGATGAAGGTGGTGGGCCCTGAGCATAGCTCCAGGGACAGCCCTGGCTGGCACGTCTGTGACCTGCAAAGTTGGTTCTACTTTGTTGCACCCACCTCCACCCGCAGCCCAAGACCGGTCAGCAAACAGGGAAAGGAGGGGCAGCAGGGGAAATGCCTACGAGAACAGCATCCTTCTCCGCTTTGAGGGCTGCCAGCTTGGCCTCACGCTCCTCCTTGGTCAGGACTCGAGCTGCTGCTTTAATGCGCTGGAAATCCTCCTGGCCGATAATGAGGGATGCTGCTGGGTTCTCCGCAGGGATGCTGGGCACAGAGAGCAAGTGGTCAGTGGTATGGAGTCTCCCACAGCTCACTCAGTTCCCTGCCCTGCTGACCTCCCTGCCTGGCCGTGGGACCTGCCCGGGCTGCCCAGGAACAGCTCTGTGCCCAGGAGTCACCTGACAGCAATGCAGGAAGCACCTGAGCTGTGGGGACCCAACTGTCCCCATTGGGGGGAGGAAGAAACAGAAAGCGCAGTGAAAGTGGCATCATGCTGTGACACACAACGGGGACAGGATGCTCGGTGGGGTGGCCAGGGGCCTCCCAGGAAAACCCCAAAACATTCGGCATGGGCCTAGTCAGCCCCAATAAAAAATGCTGAAAGTATTTCAGTCCAACTTGACTTTCCCAGCTCTCATTTGGGAAAATTTTGACCACTGCCCTGACCCCTTTCCCAGCAGGACACACTGCTCATCCCTGCCCCCCAGACTACTTGTCGCTGCTCCTGTGTGCTGGATTGAAACCTCTGTTCCATGCGGACAGATTTGGGGGAGCATAAGCTGCCTTTTCACTCTGTTTAATAACACTCAGCCTGCTTTGGTTCCAGATCTGCACAGCACAGCTCAGCTTTGGCTCTGCTGCCCCGGGAATCCACCCCGCACAAGACAAGGAAATGCTGCACTGCCCAAACACAGAGCAGCCTCTCCCCTCCCTGCGCTGGCAGATGTCCCTCCAGCCGTCACCCCGGCTCTGCAGGACACTGCAGAGCCACGAACTCTGCCCATGACTCACACTGTGGTTTAGAGGAAATCACCGAAGCTCTTGGTGCCCCCATTTCCCCACTTGTAAAAATTTGGATAATAATACAGGGCTGTTTTCCAGGGGAGTTGTAAGGAGTTAATTACTCCTTGTATTACTCAGATACCATGGTGACGCGTGTGGTGTAGGAGCGTATATTAACCAAATGTATAGAGCACTTTGAAGATGTTCAGGACTAAGAATTTACTCATTATTATTGTGTGTCACCTTTCATCCACCCTTGTGAATACGAACAGATACCTGCATAATGATCGTTCGAGAGCTGCATCACAGCATCGGATTCCAGGACGCTTTAAAGAATGGCTAATGGTAACAACGGCACTAATAAATGTAATGATACAGTGGCCACTGCTTTAGTTGTCCCAGTGTTTGGGTGACCAGCCTGGGATGTCTAGAGCCTGATTTTCAGGAATTAAACTGGCACAAACAGTTTCCATTAGCTTCAGCTGGAGCTTTGGCCATGCGATGCATCTGGAAATTGACCCTCGGCTTCGTCGGTAGGGTCAAATAAGAACATGAACATATAAAACCAGGTACCAGCCTCGAAAGCCTGAACCAGTGCCTCTGTGCCATTTGAGTTGCCACAAAACCCAAACCTGAACCATTTGCAGGGCAGGTGTCACATTTTACAGAGTGCAAGAGCATTACACGGTGGTTCAAAACAGGAAGCGAAGATGAACCTCGCACCGAGCGACAACTACAAGGAAAATTTAGGGAGGTCAAAATGAGGCTAAATTGGCGCTGGCTGGGATAATGGCCCTATTCTTGTCTATGTGCTGCAGGCTTTTAACGAGGTGTACTAATTAGGGCCAGGGTTCTTACAGTTCAGCCTTGCTTATAAAACATCCCTGAAGAGAAGCACACAGCTCCCGGTGTGCAGGGGTTGCAGGCAATGGTCCACTGCCTTTCTCACATGGGTCTTTTCCGTATCGGGAGGCAGCATTTGATGTGTGATGGGGGGCAGGTGCCCCACTGCGGGGCTGTTCAGCCCAAAAGGAGCTTTTCTGGCTGCTGAGAAGGTTTTATGTTGCTTTTTACTGGTTCTTATGATGATTCAGTGCCACTGTAAAACACCCAATGCCCAGCGCTTGCCGGCTCCATTGCCGCCCAAGCCAGGAGTATCAGAGTGCTGCTGCCCATCCCTCCTCCTCTGAGAAGTCCTGGCAAATGGCGAGACAAGCTCTGTGCACCAAGACAGTGCTGTGACAGACACACGGGGCCCCAAAAGCTCCTCAGAGCTACCACTCGGACACAGACTTACACGAGGTCACGGATGAAGTCCCTGGTGATGAGACGGATGGTCTCGGGCTTGTGTGCACCAGCAAGCAATGCTTTTGGGGCAGTCTGCACATCCTGAAGGATCACGATGGGACTGCTGGACCGTGGCTGCTGCAGGGTCTGCAAGAAAGGACAGCATTTCCTATGGCTTTCCTGCCACCGCCCTGTGCCCAGCTCTCTGCCTCCAGCTCCTGCTATAGCCCATCATGCCAGCCTGCGAGGCACCCCAGTTGGTGCCCATCTGCAGCCCGATGACGCTCTGGCCCTCTTTCAGCTTGTCCTCGGAGAAGACGCGCCGGTTCTCCTGTGACTTCCTGCAGGCACGGCGGGCATCAGTGTCCCTGTGGGACCCCGCAGGCCAGCACCCACCACCTACTTAGGGAACCAGTTGGGGTCTCCCACGAAGAGCCCATCACCCTTGGCCACAGCCAGGCTGCACAGAGGTGCTCTGGGCACGAGAGGCCACAGGTGCCCCTGAGATCGGGATGCTTTCTGACAAACACCCTCTCACACCACCAAGACCAGTGAAGTTTGGGTACGGGAAGGGCTTTTTGCTTTGGCCTTCCTCTGAAGGCCTGATGAGGACATGGGGAGAACCAAAAATACCCCTACAGAACTGGTTTTCCTACAAAAATCCGGTCTCTTGCCCAGACCTGAAGTAAATGATAACCTGATAGCTGCTTGTTCAGGGCAAGACCCCACAAACGCTCAAGCATCATCTCAGCCACCTTGGGCTGATGGCAGCTGTCCCTGCCCCGCTCACTCGTGGCCACTGGCACCCCTGTCCTGCTGAGCCCCACAGACTCGGGGAAAAAATGGGTGGAAACCACCCCAGACTGACCATAACTCGCTGGGGGCTGGCAGGGGGGTCCTGAGGAGGGGGAGGCGGGGGCAGCTCGAGGTCTGGCCTTG
>NW_010565980.1:0-2741 GCF_000687285.1 Phaethon lepturus
TCCAGTACCGAGGGGAGAGCCTGAGGTACCGGGGGGGTTCTCCAGTACCGGTCGCATCTCCGCCGTCGCCGGCCCGCCCCTTCGCGGGAAGGCGGCGGCATGGACGTGACCAGTACCGGCACGGTGTGGCCGCCGCCCTTGGCCGCTTACCGGTTGCATAAGGGCCGGCACTCACCCCCCCGGTGTCCTCCCTCACCCCGCCTTTCCCCGATCTTTTCCAGATGCCGGCTACGAGTTCGACATTTGCTTCACCTCGGTACAAAAACGGGCCATCCGTACCCTCTGGACTGTCCTGGATGCTATCGATCAGATGTGGTTACCCGTTATCCGAACCTGGCGCCTGAACGAGAGGCACTACGGGGCTCTCACGGGTTTAAACAAGGCTGAGACGGCGGCAAAGCATGGCGAAGCCCAGGTGAAGATCTGGAGGCGCTCATATGACATCCCACCACCTCCCATGCAGCCTGATCACCCCTTCTACAGCACCATCTGCAAGGTAAGACCCACTGCTCTTTGTCCACCTTGCTGGGAGGCTCCTAAAAGCCCCCTTAGGTCCCTGCAGCATGGTCTGGCTTCCTCTATGAGGTCTCTTCTGTCTCTGTTGCAGTAGTCAGGACTGTCATGCATGGTGCTGGCTGCTGTTGGGCTGAGTTTGTCCTGTTCTCTCCCTGGGGAGTTGAACTCTTGGGCATTGCATGGGCAGATTCAAAGCAGAGGTGATGATACCTCTGTTAATCATTAGTTCCATGACCTGTGCATGGATGTTTGCTCTGGTCTCTTTATGCAGAGCAAGCAACATGCAGCTTTTCTCAGGAGGGGCTCAGAAACTCAAACCTTAAGGGTGCTTCCTTTGCTTCCAAGCCCGGCTTTGTCTACATGTAGCAAGTCCTCAGGTGGAGAATTTGGGGGAGGGACAAAGGCCTTGCTACTGCCTTCCCACACTGCTGGGGGCACTGGGCTGCTGTGTGAGCATGGCCATTCCCCCAGGACCGTCGCTACGCTGATCTGACGGAGGACCAGCTGCCCACGTGTGAGAGCTTGAAGGACACCATCGCCCGGGCTCTGCCTTTCTGGAACGAGGAAATCGTCCCGCAGATCAAAGAGGGCAAGCGAGTCCTTATTGCTGCCCATGGCAATAGCCTGCGTGGGATTGTCAAACACCTGGAAGGTACATCAGCCCTGTGGGGGTATCGTGGGGGTCTTCCACTGCCCTGGGTGGCACTCTGTGAGTGTGGCCATGAGTGACGGCACCTCTGTTTGCAGGCATGTCAGAAGAGGCCATCATGGAGCTGAACCTGCCCACTGGCATCCCTATTGTCTACGAGCTGGACAAGAATCTGAAACCTGTCAAGCCTATGCAGTTCCTGGGGGATGAGGAGACGGTGCGCAAGGCCATGGAGGCTGTCGCTGCTCAGGGCAAGGTCAAAAAGTGAGGGTGGACAGCAGGCTAGCACATAGTAGAGCCCCCCCCACTCCGTCCCCCACTCCTCTGTGCACAACCCCCACAGCTGTAGGAACTTGGAGCTGCAGAGCTGGAGCAGCTCCCCAGGATTAGGCCCGTTCCCTCGGGACCAGGCTCCCCTCTGCAGACAGCATGGGGGCCTGGGGGCAAGGGGCCCTGTGCGCAGAGGTCTGGTGTGAAAGGGAGCCCTGGCTCTGCCAGCCAGCGACCACACACCTCTCTGCCCCAAGATCCCAGCCCTTGGGCCTCATCTGCAGGGGAATGCGCCAAGCCATCCCTTGCCATGCCAGGCTCATCCTCTGCTTTGCTTCCCCAGCAGCTCTCATCACCTGGTTACTGTAGTTTTGTTGCTTGTTTAGTCCTCCCAGGAGCAGTGGGGCGAGTACAGTGCAGGCAGCGACCAAGATGGGTACCCCATCCCCTCATGGGTGTGTGGCACAAAGTCAGGGACGTGTAGACACTGAAAGGGTTGTATTTTGGTGCACATGGTACAGCACTCAAGGGTGGTACTTGTGACTCTGGACCTAGCTCTGCCAGCCCCTGCTTTAACTTATTGCCTTTGGACAAGGGTGAGGGAGGGAGCCTCTTGTCTGGAGGTTGGTGTCTGCCACATACTTCCCCAGCCAAAGCCCATCCTAGTCCTGCTGGTGAAGTAGGCACCGTTGTGCCCCATCCCACATATGTGTACGTGGCCCTGTCGCTGTGGCCTCCCCCACTGCTGGCGCCGCGAGCCTGGGCTTGCACAGGGTCAGTGTAACTGTTTGACAATAGCAGCTGTCTTGTTCCAGTTCAATAAAGAGTAATGCGCAATAACGAGGCATCGGTGCTTTCCTCTGCTGCCCCGTGCTCCCAGGCTGACTGCTGTGTGCAGCACCTCCCTCGGGCTCCTGCCACAAGTGTGCAAGGCAGCAGTGGCTGCTGGGTGCAGGCACAGGGGTGCAGAAGTCATCTGGGGCTCGGGGAACAAAGCACAGCTCCGCAATCCCCCCTGGAGAGGGTGACGCCCTGCCACTCGGTGGTTTACTGGCTCTGGGTGCAGCACACCCTTGTCCTGAGGCAGGCAAGGCATGTGTGGCCTGGGGAAATGTGGTGCCCTGGGGTTGAGCCACAGCCTGTACTGGTTATCGGTGCAGGGAGACCAGCTGTTCTCCATGCTTGATACCAATGTGGGGAACCAACCCAGCGAGGCGAGTGCCTGGAGCCAGCACCACCTGGCCACAAACCCGAGCTCTCTGCCGTTTGCCTCGCTGTGGCACAGCCGCTGGCTTGTTCCCCAGTG
>NW_010565980.1:2768-4745 GCF_000687285.1 Phaethon lepturus
GCCGCCCCGCTAGGGTAGCTGGGCTGGTGGGCTGCAGGCAGCCACAGCCACCCTCAGGGCTGTAACTGAGCCAAGCATGGAGCTCTCAAAAAATATTTATTATCCACAGATAGAAAATCCATCCTGCAAGCAAGGGCCTGTTCGGCTGTTCCAGCGTCTTGCACGGGTGGAGGAGTGTGGAGCCCAGGGGCTGCCCTGGCCCCACAGACCTCAGCAGCTCCTGCAGCTCCTTGGGCACTGCTAGGTCTGCAGAAACTGGGGCTGCACGCGGGCCACCTTACGGAAGTCCTTGGTGTGTGTCCGTGGGCACTGCATCTCACACCAGCTGATGGGCACCATCTGCACCCCTAGGGATGCCACATGTCAGGGGTTCCCCTTCCTGAAATTGCCTTCTCCCACATGGAAAGGGAGGAGACAAGGCCCGTCCCTACCTGCCTCGCTGCGTGCCACCACCACGCCCAGCTCATTCTCGGCCGTGCTCAGCAGGTAGTTGGACTGCGCGTCCCCTAGCGAGATCTGGTTAGATAAAGGGTTAAGGGAAAGGTGTCCCTGAGGGGACTCAAGCAAACCCGCTGTCCTCAGGGCCTCCCAGCATGAGGGGAAAGGATACAACTTTGGCCAGGACTATGTCACCGGGGCGGAAACTCTTGTATACTTCTACCTGCACAGGAGAGAGCAGGCAAGACTGCACAGTGTGTCACGGCACTCGTCAGCAGTGGGACAAGTGCTCCCCACCAGCAGAGAGAAGGAGTGGGGGTGGCTGCAGTAGCAGAGTCTCTGGCAGAGCCTCACTGACCTTATCTTTCTCCGTGGCTCGAATATCTTCTTTCCTGAAAAAGGAGACAGAGGGATCTGAGTGCCAGTGAGCAAAGGCAACTCTCCAGCCTGTGGCAGGAGCTGCTCTGGCCTCCCTGGGCGCTTGCCAGGACTTGCTGGACACCTGCCCGGTGCTCGGGGCAGAGCTCCTGCCAGGGCAGCTGGCTGCACCACCCAGAAGAGCCTTCCTCCCTCCTTGAGGATGGGACACTTGGGCACCCCGTCCTGTGGGGAATGCAGCCCTCTTCCCTACCGTATGGTCCCCCGGAAGGTGGACTTCAGTGGCGTGGAGCCAACGTACAGGATGTGCACCTTGGCAAAGCGGGAGTTAATGCTGCAAACCTGCCCGGAGGAAAAGAGGAATTGGTGCCATTGGGCATATGCTCTCACCCCAGTGCAGCCGTTCCAGGCAGGGAGAGGGCAGGGTGCAGGCAGGACAGGGCTGTATGCAGTGAGCTTGTGTCTCGCTTGGCTTCCTTGTCCTTGTGGCCAAATCGGTGAAGGTAGGACACCTGGCTGCAAGCCAGGCGAGGAAGGTGATACTTGTGCAACTCAAGACCCATGAATAAGGCCGAGACCTGCTGTGACCCCAGTGCCTCTCCTACCACCAGGACCATAAAGAAACTAAACCCTGGTCTATGCCACCCTTCCCTCAAGCTGCCGCAAGCACTGCCCTCCACAAATCCTGCCCCAGAAAGTTCTGGAAGGGAGAGCAAAGAAAAACTTCAGCCTTGAGGCAGGCAAAGTCAAGAGACTGGCATCCCCCAAGCCGATATCTGGCTTCTTTGTGACCAAGGGAGCCACTGGGCTGCCCCTGCTCTGCTGGGAGCTGTACAGAGCGTACTAACGAGCCCAGGGGCTCCTCATCCCATGCCATAACACATGCAGGAAGACAGCTCAGCACGGGGCAGAGAGAGCAAAGGCTGTGAGGCCTGCCATCACAGTGCACTCCGGCGCCCTACCTTGCACGTCACCACGGCCCCCACGTCGGGCAGGAGCTGGGACTCGGTGTCTCTCACCACCGACACGATGGGCAGCTGCAGGGCAGCAGATAGGAGGGTTAGACAGGACCACGCAGGACCACGTTCACAGCAGGCACCCTTGGAGCCCAATTCCCCGATGGGGAAGAGGCTGCGCAGCCTCAGCAGCCGGCTCTGGGGA